>NC_045144.1:16893589-16993615 GCF_008831285.2 Nymphaea colorata
TTACTGGGCTGGAGGGTCAAACTTCGACTTAGACTCGGCTCGGCTCAGCTCGGCTCGGCCTACCTACTTCTGAGCTAGTCATAGGACTCACTTTAATTTGTTGGCTCTACAGTATTTGATGGAACCCCACTACACAATTTTGTACTGATTGAAGGGGACGCTTAGAGAATATGCTTGGTGGGATTGGTGTAATTTCTCCCACTATCTTTTACACTCTCTATCAGGCTTTAATATATATACTCCTTCCACTCACCCAACTATTGTCGATCATCGGATATATTCAAATTAGTGTCATTTATGAAAAAACATACTCGATGATCAACTTGTATGAGTGATAAGACTTAGTCGAAAACATATAATGCCCTGATGATGTAGCCAAATAAGAAAATTGGGATCAAGTCAGTACTTGTTTGAATCACCCATCATCACAAAACGCATGACTAGTTTTGCTAGAGTGGTCGATACAATGCGTTGACAATTAGATGAAAGACTTTCATGGTTGGTCGACTTATGTTTCCTAAATTTTTTCATTGGTACTAGTTGGAATGCTGAAACTCTTACCCTTCCCCATCCCCAATTGCATGTGATTGCTTTCGGTGGCGTGGGATCGGCGTTCAGGCCTGGGCAACAGGCTGGCCTGGCCCGACACCCAAAAATCGAGTTCTGGCCTGACTCGAAACCTCACATCCGAGCATGTGCCCAGCTTGATTAAAACAAAAAAAATGTTAATGTAAAATCAATTTTTTTTAAATATAAAATATTTTTTAATAATAAAATATGTATCATTATTAAATAAAAATAATATTAAAAAATAAATTGGGCCCGATGCCCAGAGGTAGTCCTGCTGTGCTTTTCATTAGAACTTGAGATTGAAGGGGTATTTGGATGACATCCGTCTCTAACTCAGTTTTGTAAAAACTAGCTTTTATGAAAACCAAGTTTTTTAATAAGTTTTAGAAACTTGGCTTTTATGTTTTGGGGACATCCAAAACTTGATTTTGAATAGCTTATGGGGGATCAGGCTTCTCACTTTCTCTTACAAAGCCAGGTTTTCTAAAAACTGGGTTTTCTTCAAACCAGTTTTGATGGCACCCAAACACTCCAAAAACGTGGTTTTGGAGCGCAAAACTATGTTTTGTTTTGCATTCAAAACCCTGCTTTCAAGTGTCACCCATGCATCCCCTTGAGCTTTTTGAAAAAAAGAAAGTTCTTTATAGTCTTTTTACTTTTTCCAATTTCCACAGCCATCAAACGTGTTTTCTATAAGGAAAACAGTTCCAACATAATTATTCGGGTGTGAGGTATCTAAGTTTGGAGCGCACATCAGACCTATCAAGTTGACGTCTCGTGGAGAAACCACACAGATGGTCAATGGATCGTGGATAACTCGTGAGTGACCCATTTTCAAGACTGGATCTGTGAAAAAAAAGAAAAAAGAAAAAAGAAAACGGGTCATACCGATGAGTGCCACGAGGGCGAAACACCAAGAACATGGGCCGCTTGCAGCCCATGTATATGATGTCCTGTTTTTTCAGGAGCTCAAGGTCGGAACGTTCTGTCCTCCTTATTCTCTCCAACATAGCAGATAAGAACTCCCAGCTATGTGGGTGCCATTAGTATGCAAGAAAAATAAAATAAGTAAATGTCAAAATTATATTAAATATTGTAGAAAATGTGGCATTGATAAATGAAATTAATATATGTCAATGTAAGATGAAAAAAAAAACTATTATTTGTTTGTCGTCAGCTTAGCTCGTTAAAAAGTTTGCACCTCTCTAAATCCTTTAATTAGGATGTTTTTTTATTCTTTAACATGTATACATATATTGGATCTATTATGAGGACCGTTTGATGAATGAAGCTCGAGTGAAGGAGAAGTTCCATCATTCCTGGTTATAGGGATGTCAACGGATCAGATCTAAATTGGATATCATTTTTTTCGGATATTCACATATTCGTATTTGAAGATATGAATAAAAACAGTCATATCAGAATCCAAATCCAAAATCTGATTTCATGATCCGTATCCGCTTTTTCAGATTCGAAGATAAACAAAGAAAAGTTATATCCAAATTCACAATCCGAATCTGATTTTTATATTCGTACTTGAATGCAAATCCGAATTTTGAACCGAATGTGGCCAATTTTCAAAATGTAACAGATATGAATATAGAATATTTATTGAAAACTAAATCCGTTAAATCTGAGTATGGTCATATATATCCAAACTAGAATCTCCTCGGATGTCATTTCCTAAATCTGAATCAGCGGTTCCCTTGAGTAAAACATTAAAAAAAAAACATCAGTTTGAAAATCAATGAGAATACTTGAAAATTATCTGTTAAAAAATAGAAACAGCATTGATTTTAAAAAGATATCAAAATATTCAAAGCAGTACGTAGTTAAAACAGACATTATTACTGTTCTACAATCAGGCGTCAAACTGGTTCGGTTGAAGCCAATTCAGGCGCTCATTCTGAAGACTGTAGCGCTTAGTGTATAAATATATGTAGCGACTTCCCCAAGATACATGTTTTTCAAGGGAAGGTGAGTTTTATAAGGAACCAAATGTTTCCTAGGGCTGCGTTTGATTGAAAGGAAGAATTTAACGTGGTAAATTTACCACAGTAAATTTTTATGGAAAAAAATACAGGATGAAATTTAACTCTCTTCTGATTTGAGGCCCTGTTTGATTGCATGGAAGTTTTTTGCAGGGTAAAATTAGCTGTGTTTGATGCATATGATAGTTTTTTGCAAGATAAATTTAACTGTGTGTAAAAATTCGAAGAATCTTGCATAACGGGGAGCAGGGAA
Source organism: Nymphaea colorata (assembly GCF_008831285.2). Taxonomy (NCBI): domain Eukaryota; kingdom Viridiplantae; phylum Streptophyta; class Magnoliopsida; order Nymphaeales; family Nymphaeaceae; genus Nymphaea; species Nymphaea colorata. Next base: position 16,896,404 of record NC_045144.1, read on the forward strand.
AGAAACATGAATCTAACATCAGAATAGAGGATGAGCATATGGCAATCGTAATTCATATGTCCAATATGAAAATGAATGAGCAAGACATGTGATGATGCTTTAACATAAGATGCTTTAACATAAGACATGTGGACACTAGCCCTCCCATGTTATGATGCTTTAACATAAGAAATCATAACATGTGAAGTTACAAATATGTTAATCCTTTTTACTATGACCAACTAATATTTCCTTTCCCTAGCTGTTTATGTGCTTGTTCAACACATACCAACAAATTGTAGCCAAAACTACACCAGTTATTAGGAAATGAAACATCAACACTGGAAAAACTGTTAAAACAGCATGTGCCACAGTAGTATCATACCTGAAAGCAAGGAGTCATGTCAGAATTAGCATCATTGTCCCAGTTTCCAAACAGGAAGCAGGTTCATCAAAGAAAAGCTCCTAGCCCATGCATAGTGCAGTGCAGATTGCATGTGATACTTGAATTGTTCGAGTAATGTAAAAAAATATGCAACAGAAGAGGAAAACTGTACATTTTGGATTGAATACAAAGCAATAATCATAACCATTGCTAAACTACTAACAAATTGGAAAAGGACATGCTCAACATTTACTCGAGACTAAGCTTGAAGAGTATGGACAATGAAACCTCCCACTCAGTTCCTCAGTTCCTAACCATAGTTCAAAGTAATGTGATTCTCCTTTGAAGCTTAAGTATGTTCCTTTGCGAACAATGCAGAGTCGAGCATCAGAATTTTACAAATCTTTCCAAACCTCAACCTCCTTTTCTCAAGCCATGAGCAACCATTAGTTTCGGAACAGCTAACCTGTACTACAGTGCATTTATAACAGGTACTAGATGGGTTCGACTGGTGCTTTGGACCAAACATAGCCAGTTCCACATATATGTGAAGTAGCCGACTATAATGTTCAAAGCATATTTTCAGTCTAGTTAGATATTTATCCTTTACCAAACACAAGATTTATGTGAGTAACTTAAGCATCAGAATGATCTAAAAGAGTCACAGCATATTTTCACCAACAAGTTCTTTCCAATTTTATTTAACTCATTAATGTATAATACCAACATCAAGACAAAAGCAACCCATTTGTCCGTTTGATGTCCTACCCCTAATATCATTGTAAAATTCAACGGAAACAGAGGTAGCTGAAGTAAAAACAGATAGCTGTTACCAGTGAATGAGAAATCGCCACGTACCTTAGTAAAGGAGCAGCAACGAGGGAAGAACAGAAATTTCCTGTTGAAGATGGTGCTTGAGGTCCTGCATCTGAAGGAAGATAGAGCGACAGAGGAGTGGAACGACAGAACAAGAGAGCAAGAGAGGAGAGGAATGAGAGACCGAGAGAGGAGAGGGAAAGAGGCGATAGAGGGGAAAGAGCAGAGAAAACGAGATAGGCTGGAGAGAGTGAGAGAGAAGAGGCTCTGAGAGCGGACATGAATGAGAGACCGAGAGAGGAGAGGGGAAGAGGCGACGGAGGGGAAATACGAGAGAAAACGGGATGGAGAGAGCGATAGAGAAGAGGCTCTGCGAGAGGAGAGGAACGAGAGACCGAGAGGGGAAGAGGCGAAGAGGAGAAATATCCGTGGTAAAATGTCTGAGCTCTAACCTCGGACCTTTTACCGGGTGAAAAATACCGTGATCGTACGAGTTTTGCGGGGTGAATTCCTCCGCATTTGATGCACTCAGCAGCAATGGGGTGAAATTTAACACGGCCGTACGTTTTTCACCTGCTCCATGATTTTTCCCCCGGCAATCAAACGAGGCCTAGTAGAACATTGGTCTCTGATCATATATGGTCATGAACAAGGTATGTTCTGCGTGCACAATCCCACAGATTCTTTTATTGAAAGATAATTATTAAAATAGATCAAGTGGTTACATATAATGACATATGAATAGGTGATCCAGGCACGAACAAATCTATTCATCACTAGGGCATTCTCCTTCCAAGATAGTATCTTTTCTGTCTAAGTTTTCTTAAATTATTGTATGGAAGTAACATAATAATATATTCAACTTATTTGAGATTTAGTTCTTTTGAAGCTCAAGATTCTATCTTGGAAGGAGAATGATCTTCTTACTGGTTCCAATCCCTATCTGATTTCTGGGGTATGTGAAAACTCCAACTCAGCTGTGTATTGTTTATATATATATATATATATATATATATATATATATATATATATATATATATATATATATATATATATATCTGTGTGTGTGTGTGTGTGTGAGATCTTCAATATATGACACTAGCAATCATTTCACTTAGAAACTCTTGGTGCATCAGTGATGCACTTCCTTGGAAACTCTTTATGTGTCACCAATAATACCGGTAGAAACTGTTGGCCCATCGCTATAGGTCTTTGAAAAACTAAAATATAAAATATTATGGGTTTCAAGTATAGGTTGACATCGAACCAGACACCCGATGGGTGTATTATTGACGGACAGACCCGACCCGATAACTAAGTGTTAAGACCCCAAATTTTTCCACATTAGAACTAAAGCGATATCAAAATTTTACGAAAGAAACTGTGAAAAATTGCAATTTCAAAGCCAATTTTGAATCTAAAGAACAATTTACAATAAAATCAAGAATTTAGCCCGTGACACAAATCCCAATGCAGGATTACGAGTCCAAACTATGTCCAAATTAAGATTTGACATTCAAACCCAATTACAATTGTCATTTGAAATCCATATCCAATTGAAAAATTCAAATTTTGATTCAAATTCAAGAATTTGATCTAATTCGGTCTAGAATGTTATGTGGAACCCACGTGGGGCCCCACCCAGCCGGTGTGGTTAAGAGCCACCCCAGGGGCCACACACCCCCTTTTTTAAAAAAAAAAATTATATATTCTTCTCTCAATTAAATGAGAAAAATCATTTTCAAAAAACAATAAATAAAGGTTCATAGGAAAAAAGTGACAATAATCTCTCTCTCTCTCTCCCTTAGTTAAAGAAAAATCAAATTCTAAAGAAGCAATAAGTGTTAGAATTAAGGTCACCTAACCTACTTAATCCAAGTAGGTTTGACCCGGGTGCACCCAAATGTGATGTCAATTTCAGCTGTCAATTTCAGCTAGGTTTGGTAAGTATGGGCTCAGCTCAGTCAAAAGGGTAGGTCTGTCTCGTGACCCAATCAGTGGACAAAAATAGACTTTGACCGAATCGAATCCACTTTGACTAAGCTCAATCAAACATAACTTTCTTAGCTCAAATTCATCAAATTATCTCAAACAAAGTCAAATTACTCGCAAATGAGCTTTGACTTTGGTCAATTGGTCGAAACTGACTAATCTGAACAATTTTGCCCTTTTATGATCCAATTGAAATTACAGAGCCTAAATTGGTTTATGAAAGGAAAATATACATTTAGATTTTGTCAAATAAATAAATCAAATACAAAATTAAAATTCAATATTTCAAACCAAAGTTTGATTCAGCTGAAATCCATCTTTAATCAAGTTATGGACGAAAATACCCTTTTCGAACCAAATTTGATAGAATTTTCAAATTTTGTTCAAATTTTAATTGAATTGTCATAATTTAATAACATTTAGAGTTTAACAACTAGGTTTTAACCTAACAATCTCAATTTCAAACCAAGAAAAAAATAAATAGAGTAAAATAAAGTAAAATCAGGCGCAAGGGCATTTTTATCTAAAATTTTGGTCAAAGTTGGTCAGCTAGGTCTGAACTAAGGTTGACCACACCAAGCCCAGCCTACCTAGCTCATGTAAATGAGCTAAGAATGGTCAATTAGAGCCATTAAACCTTATTTAACTCATTTTTTAAGTCCCCAAGGTCTTAAGTAAGTTCCCAAGGCGAGTTAAGAAGGTGGCTGATCACCTCCTCCTTTATATAAACCTTCTCTTGGCCACCAAGGGGGATGACGAAAATTTTGATGTAGTATCAAGTTGCTGCAGATAAGGAGCTAAGATAGAGAACCCAAGGAGAAGAAGAAGAATTCGTCCAAGCCCCCTTTCCCCTTTCTCCTTCAATCTTCTTCATTTTCCTCTATTCTTTCCATTGATTTTGCTAAGTTAGGGTGCTTAAGTGAACCCTTACTTAGGATTTTCATGGTGATAAGCTCTCTTTCTCACTCCAAATTTCAGCGAACAAGCTATTCTTCTTCTATCTTTGCTAAGCTCGAATCCAAGCTTAGATTCTTGCCTAGGATTGCTTGATTTAGAAAACAAGTGAAGAAGAAGATCAAGCATCAAGAACGACCACAAGGTAGGTGATTTTAACTCATTTCTCATGTACTTTAGCTTCTTTGTTTCATTTTAATTTCAGCAATTCGTGAGGGGGGTTTATTTTCATTTATTTTATACCTGAGAATGATGTTCAACTAGGGAAAACCTACGATTAAATGTACATGTTAATGCATAATGCATGCATGAGTCAGTTTTTCTAAAAGAGGAACCCATGAATCAAATTTTGGAAAAGGGCCCGAAGGCCACGTTCCTTTCAAAACAACAAGCTTAAAACTATTTTGAACTCCCTACCATGAGAGAATCCAACGGAGAGAGAGTGATTTTGCTGCAACATATAAGATGAAAATGTCTATTAGGGATGGATACATTCTTATGAATGTGATCCACCCTTGCATGGAAAAATTATGGATAAATTAGCTTGAACATTGTTTTGTTTTCCTACTCATTTGAAGTCATTTGGATTCATGTCTTTCAATTTAATTGATCAAGGGTGGTAGAGGAGATTAGAAACAAGTTTTCAATCTTCCTACGTAAAAGAACCCAGCCATGAATCGTCGTGATTCATGAGTTATGGGGTCCCTTGATCAAATTACCTTTTAAAGAGTACGATACGTATATATATATATATATATATATGTATATATATATTGTTATATATATAGACATGTAATCTCTTGATAAAAATCATTTTCCTCATTTAACATCAGGTTGGAACATGTTTCCAAATTGATTTTCAAAAAAGGGGATCATTTTGTTGATTTTTACAGTACAAAGCTATGAAGTCACCTTCATTTCATTTTAAAATTTGTTTAATTTCAGCAATCCATACCTACAATGTATGCAAGTGGTTGAAATTAGACCATACTTTATAAGAATTAGCTCAAGAATGTCAAATGTTACATATTTGAGATGTCAATTTTCAGCCATAAATTGGCTATGCTTTGAGAAACAATAAAAAAAAATAAACCTATCCAAACAACGTCCTAAAACACCTTTTATGGGTTGTTGATATCATTCATAAATCTTCAGATTTGCATGGGATAAATCATCTCCTAAAACACTGAAAATTTTCATTTTTTCTTTTCCTAAAAGGGGGATCAACTATCCTAAGATCGTCCAAAGAAGTTGACGATTCCATTGGCATGACATTTGAAATTTGAATAGGTTTGAAAGACTTATCGTTTCTATCTAAGAAACAAACTCTCTATTGGAATCAATGTCCATAATTTTCAGCTATCCAAATCAACACAAATCTGATTTTTTTTAGCTATTTTGAGACAAAAGTGAATGTCTTCCATGTCTCTCATCAATTTCAAAAATTGATTTTGGCATCACTTATATATTTTTCATCATTTTGATAATTTTATGTTAAGTCTCAAGCTTATGGACTGCTTGTCTAATTCATGTGCTTAATAGTATAATAAGCACATTTAGAGAAAGTCTTACATTTTAATTAAAATCAATCTTTATGTGTAGATTGTATGACATGTAATGAATGGACTTCAAGAGATTATGAGAGAGAGAATGAATGTTTCATATGAATGAGCTTTAATAGATTATGAAGGAGAGAATAATGAATGTCTCATGTAGTTTCTCTTCTTATTTCATGCATTCACTTTCACCAAAGTCAATAGAACCACGTGCACATTCTCTAGAAATTAAGTAACTCAAATTTGAGTTGCACAAAGTGACCAAGTCATATTGCAACAAAAATTTGTAAACTTCACTTAACTTCGAGAGAAAACACAAGCAATGCATTCACTATTAAAGAATTCAATTTTAATCTTCAAAATCCCCGAGAATTGTAGATTTCAAATCAAATGGCGCCAAAAACAAAAGTTTTTAAATGAACTTGAAAACCCTCCAATCTTCAAATTCATTTTCAAAATAAATTCAAATCACTTATTCAAAATGAATTTTGATTCCTGAATCTAAAACCTTAGAGTACAAGCATATACGATTTGCATCAATAACTTGTACATGATTCAAATGATCCTTAGTCCTTGGTCCAATTACCTCCGTTAAAGGTGGCAGGAACAATTAGACCTCGTACCGACAGGCGGATCCCTTTCTCTTAAAAAAATTTCTTCTAAACCCCAATTTTAAAAGAATTTTGCTGATTCGCATTTCGACCTACTTTGAAAAAGGGATGGGGTGCGAACAAATGGCACACCTGGTGGGACCCATCATTGTTTGTCTAAGGACCTATTTGGATCATATACAAGTTATATCAATTGCACAAAATTTTTCATAAACATGCATACCGGCATCATGTAGTAAACATTGAGGAGATTCCATGAACCTCTTTTATTTATCCTACCCCTCCTCAATTTGAGGATTGTATGCAGCCCATGTATGCTCTCAAGTTTTCAAATCTATAGCTTAGGAATGTATGCAATAGAACCATCTATTTCACATCTTTTCATGAGTTTTGAAATACAAATCCTTACCTACATCATATTCCGATCATAATGTTACCGGACTATTTTTAGGACATTAGTCCAAGATATAACCTTACAACTGGACCACCCAATTGGATTGAGAAGTCCTCCCATTAGTACTTAAATGGACAATAGTTCTGGTATATCGATGGTTGAACAAAGAAAATTGGAGAACAAATCTAGAAAACCCTTGGAGGAGTCTATGCCATTACCATAGATTTGTTATATAGGCATACCTTAAATTTTGGATAAATTAAGAACAATTTACCTGTTTATTTTCCATAGGTTCCAAGACCAATTTTTCAAAAAAATGCATATAGGCAGGAGTCCTAAAAAATGCATTATGAATTTTTCATTAATTACTTGTTTGGATGCATGAGATGTGATGTTTTACCTTGTCTCCAAACCATGTCCAAACCCATTGTCAAATATCTTCTCGAGTTTCTATTAGGTCAATTCATGTCAACGTCTAATACTTTCTTTTACCTAGATGGACTCAAAAAGTATTTTCCCATATGATCACATCCTATTCGGGTTGTGTCAAAGTCGATCCGAACTTTGCATCATCCCAAGTGGAGTCTACCTACCTCAATGATATCTTCCATGGCACCAAACTTTTCGGTGTATGTTCACAGACCACTTAGAGGATTGCGGTCTCGAAGAAGTAGTTAGTCTTGCCATGCAACCTATCAACGGCAGTCTAGTCCTTGCAATTACTGAAAGATGGAACCCAAGGACCAATATATTTTGGTTTCTATGGAGTGAAATGACAATAACTCTAGATGAGTTTCCAAGCATTATGGGTTTGCCAGAGCCAAAAGGTGACCCAAAAGGACCAATTGAAGACTAGTTCCTTGTGAATCAAGGTAAAGTCAAAACTCTAAAAGTGATTCGTAAACTCAAAGGAAAACGGAGTTGGCCCTTTCTAGAGAAAAATGGACATCAATATCTTTGACTACAATAACTTGGTGAAACATATTCCCAATATGTCAACCCTGCTTCACTATCTAGAAGTGTTGCAGACAAGTAAAAAAACTCCATGGTGACTTGCACCACGGGTCTTATCTTCTCCAACAATGAAGAACATGTAATGGATTTTCGCACAGCTCGCCTCTTCAGAAAATGGGAGCATGTCAAAGTCCGTCACATATCCATAGCAATGGCAGCCTTAGCATTCTTTTACTGAGGGCTGACCAAATTCTCAATTGGGGATGCAGACTAGTTAGAAAGATGTGTCTTTGCACTACAAGTGTGGCTCTACAAACATGTGAGGCTACAATCATGTCATTTTCAGAACACCGATGGCCAGTTATCTAGTATGGAGCACTACCGTAAGAAGATGGAGGAAGTGGACAACTCAACCATCATTTGGGACTTCTTTGATAGAGAAGACATCAAGTCAAGATATACCTACAACCCAGTTAGAGGAAGTCTTCTATTAGGACCATTTTTCGTAGTTGATTACCATCCAGAGCGTTGCCTCGAACAATTCTCACTGTGTCAAAGGAAAGCATATCCAATTGAGTCAGAAGGAGCCATCGTAGAGTGTGAATTTGATACCGAAGAGTGGTCCGAGTTATACACCTATGCTCAAAAATGTTGGAAATCATTTGCTCACTTTTATCTTCTCTTTGGTCCGAGAATGGGTCCCGAATATGTAAAATGGTGGGATGAAGTCCGCCCATCTATCCTTCTGTCCTAGATTATCATGTCTAGTTAATCAAGCTATGTTTTCTCAAGTTGTGTTGAACTTTTTCAAGTCTTGTCAATCTCATCTTTCTTTAAATATGCAATCAAAATTTGTCATTTTGTCCTTTATACAAATTATCTCTCATCAATTCAAATCCTAACATTTTCAATTTTTCTTCTTACAAGGTGAACATCTGCTTTATGGTCGAGACCAGAAGCCAACAAAGGAGAGATTGAAATGAAGTTAGAGCAATCTTTTATGGGAGATAAGGGATAAGAATCTTCCTCAGAAATACCTCCCATGATAGAAGCGAATGATCCAGAATATTGAAGATTTCAGAAATACATGATTATATTCAATGAAGAACAAGCCCAGGCAAAGAGGACAAAAAAAAAGGGAAGAAAACAAGGAAATATTCATTAAGCAGTTACAACTCTTCTGAAGAATTCAGTAGTGAGGAAGAACCAAAGACTCCCAAGATAAAGAATAAAGGAGAATCATGGAAAAAAAAGTTCAGGAAGTTGAAAAGAAGTTGAACGCAGTTCAACTCAAAGGCAAGGATAAAAAGAATTTCACCTGCGAAGATTTCTATGAAATACCCAAAGGCACATTAGGCTATGTTATTTGCCTAAAAATTTTACCAAATTTGATGGCCATGGAGACCCAAAGGCACATTAGGCTATGTTATTTGCAGAATGCTATAAATTTCACCACAATAATAGAGCTCTCTTTCGATGCTTTCCAAGGTGCTTAGAGGGAATTACAACACAGCGGTACCAGAAGCATATCAGTCCGGTTGAATTGAAAAATTTTAACAAATTAATTAACCTTTTCATCAAAAGGTTCATCCACAATGTCGAAACTGCACCAACAATCACCACACTGTGTTTTCTGAAACAAAGGCCAAGTGAAAAGGTGAGGTACTTTATTCAAAGATGGAGGTCTTCCTGCAACAAGATGAGGGACCCAATCTCTCAATCCCATGTATTAGGACTGATCGTGAACAATTTGACACAACCACTGAGGAGCCTCATTTATAATGCTTCAATCAAGTCTTTCATCGATCTCACCCAGAGAGTAGAATGCATTGAAGCAGGAATTAAAAATCGAGCTTTTGATGTTGTCATCCCGATAAAGGTTAGGAAAGATACAAAGAAAAACAACATGAGTCAAAATGCTCCAGCCAACATCATAGCCAATGCCGCCACCTTAAAAAAAGAAAGGGCAGAATATCCCAAGAATAAAGGGGTAACAGACAAAGCTCGTAGCAGTCGCAGCGGCACAAAAAACAAACATCCTCGATGGGGATAGGATAGAAAATTCACTCAATTACAACAAAATTATAAAGAAGTCATGCACATGTTGATTGAAAGAGGCACTCTGTTTTTCTCGAAAGTTTTCAACCCCTCACCAATGATGGAGAAAAACAAAGAACAATTATGCAAATTTCATCGTGCACCAGGACATGATACAGAACATTGCCTTAGACTAAAAAATATTGTACAATATGCAATCGACAAAGAAATCATCAAGGAGGTCAGTGAACAACCGGAAATCCTCAAAAACCCTTTTCCTAAACATGAAAAAGTTTTTTAACAAATCGTCAAGTCGTGGTGGCAAACAAAAGGGATACAGCATCCCTGGATTTCTTTGGGTTACTCTCCAAACATGATAAAGGATATGTCAATGCACAAACTGGGTCGGGCAAACAAGACAGTCAGACCCAGATCGATCAAAAGTCACAAATATGGGATCCTGAACCTTTGGAATCCATTTTAGGGAATTAGACCCCTTACCTCAAGTCAAGAAAGAAGGATTTAGCCCTAACAGGTAGAATGAATGGACTTTTGGACTATATGAAAATGGTCCGATCACATTTTATGATAAAGATCTACCAATTGGAGGTGCGTCACATAATGATGCCTTATGCATAGTGGTAAAAACAAGGGACACTAGAGTTTCCCTTGTTCTAATCGATGGTGGAGCAAGCGTGAATATTTGTCCATAGCAGACGTCTTATACATTAGGCATAAGGTAAACCGTCCATACTTCATCATCAATTTTCATCCATGGATATGACTGAACAGGACAACCTTGCATAGGATGTATATATTTTGGATCTGAATATCTCTGATACGTATCATTGGGTTTTATTCCATGTGGTCGATATAGAACCCTCATTCAATTTATTGCTTGGTAGACCATAAATCCATGCTACCAATGCGGTTCCTTCCACTCTACATCAGTGCATCAAGTAGACTCACAACATGAATACTTTAATGATCTATGCAGAGGACAGACAAAATCATCTTGTGCATCCACTGATTCTAGTACCAACATATACAATCAAGGTACCTAGTATTCGAGTCTGCAGGAAAGAAGAAATATCTCAAGGATTTAGCAAATTGGCCATTTTAGAAACCAAAGAAACAAATGTGAGTGAAAAATGATACCAAGCTGCAAACAAGTTACAAAAGTCATTCATTGTTCAAAAATTTTTGCCAGAATGAGAAAGGATTGAATTTGCTCATGCGCCATAGCTACCAGCCATTCACTGACCTTGGCAAACATAAAATGGAATCTTGGAACTAATTACCTTGATAGGACAACGAGAAACTCAAGCCTTGCGAAGTCAAAATTATGAAAAAGTGGATGTTGAGGAAGAATTCAAGCCAGTACCTTTTGTCAAGAGCAACCACATAGACAGATGTTCACCATCAATCTAATCATCATTTTGTCATTTTGTCGTCATTGTACTCCAATAAACCAAGTGTCTTTATTTTGTAATACCTTCAAATATTCAATGACATATGCAATTTACTTTCATATAAAATGTCTCACATCTCATCTAACCTCTTTATAATCTTTAGGAGGGCACCTGAGGATCAAACACCAAGAGCCTTCAAGGAGGTAAATCCAGAACTCACCGTGGCAGAATGTCAAGAGTTCATCCAACTAAGAAAGCAAGATCAACCGTCACCTTGATTAATGATCCGATTGAGGAAATTAACATTGGCACAAAAGAGAATCCAAAGATTTTGCAAATCGAAACAAGTCTCTCAGCAGAAAAAAGAAAAGAGTTAATAGACTTTCTAAAAGAGCATCAGGAAGCCTTTGCATGAACTTATGAGGACATGCCAGGACTCAATACAAAATTAGTGGAGCATCGACTACCATTGAAACCAAAATGCAAGCCAATCAAACAAAAATTGAGGAAACTAGACCCACGTCTTGAATGACAGGTTAAGGAAGGTCTAAAAGACCTATTAAAGGTAGTGTTCATCCGAACAATTGACTATCCTGAATGGTTAGCAAACATTGTGGTACTAGTTGTTTGAATCACCAATCATCACGAATCACATGACTGGTTTTGCCAAAGTGGTCGATAGAATGCGTATTGACAACTAGATTAAAGACTTTCATGGTTGGTCGACTTATGTTTCTTAAATTTTTTCATTGGTACTAGTTGGGAAGCTGAAAGTCTTACCCTTCCCCATCCCCAATTGCACGTGATTACTTTCGGTGGTTTGGGATCGGCGTCGAGGCCTGTGCATCGGGCTGGCGCGGCCCGACACCCGAAAATCGAGTTCAGGCCCGGGTCGAAACCCCACATCCAAGCTAGTGCTCAGTTTGGTTAAAACAAAATGATAATTAATATAAAATAAAAAATTTAAAATATAAAAATATATTTTTAATAATAAAATATATATCATTATTAAATACAAATTATATTAAAAAATCAATTGGGCCCGATGCACAAGCTTAGTCCTGTTGTGCTTTTCATTGGTACTAGAGATTAAGGGGGCATTCGGTTGACATCCTTCTCTAACCCATTTTTGTAAAAACTAGCTTTTAAGAAAACCAAGTTTTTTAATAAGTTTTAGAAACTTTGTTTTTATGTTTGTGACACATCCAAAACTTGATTTTGAATAGCTAATGGGGGGATAAGGATTCTCACACTCTTTTTTACAAACCCAGGTTTTCTTAAAAGTGGGTTTTCTTCAAACCAGTTTTGATGTTCTTTATGGTCCTTTTACTTTTTTCAATCTCCACAGCCATCAAATGAGTCTTCTATAACGAAAACAGTTCCAACTTAATTATTCAGGTGTGAGATATTAAGTTTGGAGCGCACATCGGACCTATCAAGTTATCATCTCATGGAGATGCAACACGGATGGTCAATGGATCGTTGATAACTCATCAATGACCCATTTTGAAGACAAAATCTGCAAAAAAAAAACAAAAAAGAAAACGGGCCGTATGCATGAGTGCCACGAGGGCAAAACGTCAAGAACATGGGGAATGGGGACTCAAATATGGGCTCCTTGCAGCCCGTATATATCGTGTGTCCCATTTTTCCAGGAATGCCATGGCGGAACGTTCTGTCCTCGCTTATTCTCTCCAAGATAGCAGATAGTAGCTCCCAGCTCCGTGGGACCGTGGGTACCATTAGTACGCAACAAAAATAAGAGAAGTAAATGTCAAAATTATATTAAATTTTGTAGAAAATGTGATATTGATAAATAAAATTTATATACGTCGATATAAGATGAAAAAAAAATTATTTGTTTGTTCTCAGCTTAGTTCGGTAAAAAGTTTGTGCCTCTCTAAATCCTTTAATTTGGATATTTTTTAAAAATTCTTTATCATGTATACTTATATTGGATCTATTATGAACCTGACATTTAGAGAGCAATTTAATTCATTTGGAAAATTTTAATTTTTTTTGAAGCTAGTGAACAATTTTCCTTTAGGTAATTGGCGTTTAGAAATGTTTACAATAAAAATCGAAGTTTGGCATTAGCAAATTTTGATGCTTTAACAAATCTTAGATTTCAAACTTTTCCGGTTTTCATTTCCGCTACCTTTTTTTTTCAGATAGCCTTTAATTTTCTTTAACGTTTTTCAGGTCATTTCATAGTACATCTTGTTTAATTTGGTCGTTATTTCAGGTTATTTTCATACTTTTCCTAGATAATATTAAATTTACACCGTAGACGGTAGACAATTTATTTCCAACTCATATTTGGGTTTGCATAACTGTTAAACATTTGCAATGAAGAATCATTTGAGTTAAATATATGCATCTGAACTTTGGCGACATAAAAATTTTTCATTAGAGAGGACAAACAAAATTTTAACAAGGGCCGGAATATAACTTTTTAAGATTTTACATAACCTAAATGATTTTTTTTTAAATTACATGTAATTTTTTTTTTTTAAATTGTAGGGGACATCATAGCAGCCCCAGAATATGAACCTAGCCAAACCATATGATGGGAGTATCCAATGGCACATGCTCATCTAGGCTTTGCTGATTTACATACTAATGCTTCATAGTAATTTAATTAGTAATTCATTTGTTTATATATTGGTGCCCCTTAACTATTAACTTTTTAAAAGTTCTGCGCTTCAATCAGAAATTTCTACCACCACCTTTAGATGTAGTGGGGTTCGACGAAAGCCTTTCTTTCTAGAAGATGCTTTTTGAAGGGGAAGGCAAGCAACTGGCATAATCCTCTCGACCCCAACTCCTTCTCACACTGTGAGAAGCGCCGAACACCAACACTGTAGACACTGAGGAAAGAACATTGGGCATACCGATCATAAACCAAACTCCAACTGTAGATTCACATTACAAATTACAATGAGAGAAGGAGACAAAATGATTGTGAAGAGAAGTCACAGAGAAATAGGAATGAAAAGGAGTGCAAAACGAAATACAAACAAACAAACAAACAAAAGGAGGCATCTTAAACGAAGGCCAAACAGTATAACGTAAACTAAGTATGCAAGTTGAAACTGAAAAAGTGAGAGAGATGTGGCACAATGTAGCACCACATTTTAATGCCAATAACATTCAAGGGGAGCAGTGCTTCGTAAACATCACCGCAGCAAGCACTAAGCGTAGCCACACATGCCATATAGGCAGTAGGACCCCTTACGGCACTTGTTCCCGCATCTCCCGCAGTTCTTTCTGTCGAACGCCAGATTCACACACCTCCCCTTGCAGCAGGTCTTCGTGAACCTGCACCTCCTCCCACATTTGCCGCAGTTGAGGCGATCGGTCTTCCGATCCACGCACTTCTTGTGGCAGCAGTCAGGGCCAGGGCTTCCCTTCAGTTTGCAGATCTTCCGTTTTTTGTCACACCTTTGCGGCTTCCAGGATCTGGCCAGGTACCGGCGCAGTCCGAGCGACGGCAGGTCGCCAGAGTAAGGCTCCTCCTCGGCGGTGGGGTCCGCACTACCGCCAACTACACCTTCCTCCGGTTCCTCGTGTTCTTCGGTTGCGGCTGGGAGTGTCGTGGATGCGACCAGAAAAATGAGAGCCCCGATGACTGCTGCTGTTAGGAGTAACCGTGGTGCGGCCATGGTGGTGGCGGCGGTGGCAGCGGAGGCGGATGTGGTGGTGGTCGTACGGCTAATGATGGAAGCAAGAGGTGGATTGAGAGGGAAAGAAATGAGATGATGTTGGTTTTATAGAGAATTAGCCAGTACTGCTTGGGCTCTTAGTTGCTGGCATGACTGGGCTTGAGTTTTCCAGTAAGGCTTAGCTCATGGCGACTTGGTCTATGCAAGATAATTAATGATTGTTATAATGAAATAGACCGAATCTAAATCGTCATGCGTAATCACACACCGAATCCAACATTCACAATCAATGGAATGTGAAGTCACGTATGATTAGTTGTAAAAACAACATATTAGTTTCAATAAGTCATTATATAAAACCTACTTATTCAGCCTTCATGTTTACCAAAAGTACTGAATTAATCACAATTAATTCACACAAATTCATTTAAAATATAAATGTAAATAACAACTAAAAAAATATTAGTAACGTGGAATGGAATTTAATTAAAAATTTATGTATTAAACCATTGCATTTGCAAGTCGAGTAACGTGTTCTAACATTGTATGTGGGCACTATAACTTGGTGTCCTAAGTGGTGGAGCTTGGCATCAAGCTTAAGAATGCATCAGTCACCGCTATGATCCTTATTTCTATGCATTGGTTGTTAACTTCACCTATAAAGAACATCTACTGAAACAGCCTGTTTAACCATGGGCTTACTACAAGTAATATTGAGAGGAAGGTGGTTACAAGATATATATATAATATATATAAAGAGCGAGAGAGTAATTGGTATGTCCCAGAATACAAACCAGACTACTTAAAGACAATGATTATGGTGCACTTTGTGTGGTCTAACCTGGCAGTTACGATTTCAAGATTGAACGACTCTTATAACATTGATATGTTGATGGTGGAGAAATCTCCATGTTTCATAACAACAAACTGTAACATGTTTCGTATTAAAATAGTTTTTATATACACATTAGGATGTTTTTATTTTGTTTAAAATATTTTCAGCAAAACAATTGAATGGTCTGGTTTTATCTCTGACCTAATGCTCTGGGATGGTGTGTGTGTGCCTATATATATATATGAGACCGAGAACATTGCGCAGCCATACCTCTATATGTTTGACAAGATATAATTAATAACCTATGTTCTTGTGAGATGTATGTAGGATTTAACGATTATGCACAACTTTCTTTAGGAAAATTTCACTCATAATCCCAACATTTGGATCATAATCCAGGCCTTCCGGGCAATACCCAGCTTAACTTTTCGTAGTGACTGTTCATGAGTTTCAACCTGGCCCCTGCCTCTGCCCCTGGTTGGGGCAGACCAGACTCAAGTTTTATTGGGCTCAAGGGTCAAACTTTGACTTAGACCCGCTCGGCCTACCTACTTCCGAGCTAGTCATAGGACTGACTGTAATTTGTGGGCTCTACAGTATTTGATGGAACCCCACAACACAATTTTGTACTCATTGAAGGGGACGCATAGAGAATATGCTTGGACTGATTGGTGTAATTTCTCCCAATATCTTTTACACTTTCTATTAGGCTCTAATATATATACTCCTTCCACTCACCCAACTATTCTCGATCATAGGATATATTCAAATTAGAGTCAATTATAAAAAAAATACTTAATGATAAGCATGTATGAGTGATAAGACTTAGTCAAAAGTATATAATGCCCTGATGGTGCAGTCAAATAAGAAAATTGGGATCAAGTCACTACTTGTTTGAATCACCCATCATCACCAAACACATGAGTGGTTTTGCGAGAGTGGTCGATAGAATGTATTGACAACTAGATGAAAGACTTTCACGGTTGGGGGACTTATGTTTCCTCAATTTTTTCATTAGTACTAGTTGGGTGAGCAGAAGGAGTATGTTACCAAGAATGCCTAAACTCCTACCCTTCCCTCCATTCCCTATTGCACAGGATTGGCTTGAGATAGGTGTCCTGTTGTGCTTTTCGTAGTGATTAAAGTGGCGTTCGTGTGACATCCTTCTCTAGCCCAGTTTTGTAAAAACTAGCTTTTGTGAAAACCAATTTTTTTAATGAGTTTTAGAAACTTTGTTTTTATGTTTCGGTGACACATCCAAAATTTGATTTTGAAAAGATTATGGGGGATCAGGCTTCTCAGTCACTCTTACAAAACCAGGTTTTCTTCAAACCAGTTTTGATGGCACCCAAATACTCCACAAACGTGGTTTTGGAGGGCAAAACTATGTTTTATTTTTCATTCAAAACCCGACTTTCAAGTGTCACCCAAGCATCTCCTCAAGTTTTTTGGAGGGAGAGTGTGTAGAAAATAAACGATGAATGACAAAAGTTCAAAGCCACTTATGTGGAGAGAAAGTTTGCGTGCAGGTGCGGAACGAGGATTTTTTTCAGGGCCAGACCAAACGGTTCAACGAACTTATCCAGTAGGGCCGAACTAAATCCAAATCCAAGAAATACATTACGCAACTAAAAGTTTTTAATTTTTTTAATGTAATTTTTTTTTAATTAGCTGGGGTGGGGTCACAGGCTAAGCACCCCCTCCCTCCACATCCATCTAACGTGTTTTCTATAATGAAAACAATTCCAACATAATTATTTGGGTGTGAGGTATCAAGTTTGGAGCGCACATCGGACCTATCAAATTATCGTCTCATGCAGAAACCACACGGTGGTCAATGGATCATGGATAACTCACTCGCCAGTGACCTGTTCTGAAGATTGGATCTGCAAAAAAAAGAAAAATGAAAAAAGAAAACAGGATGTACCGATGAGTGCCACGAGGGCGAAACGTCAAGAACATGGGGAATGGGGGCGCAAACATGGGCTGCTTGCAGGCCATATACATCACCTGTCCGGTTTTTCCAAGAACACCAGGTCCGAACGTTCTGTCCTCGCTTATTCTCTCAAACATAGCAGATAAGAACTCCCAACTCCATGGGTATCATTAGTATGCAACAAAAATAGAAGAAGTAAATGTCAAAAATATATTAAATTTTCTAGAAAATGTGATATTAATAAATAAAATTTACATATGTCAATATAAGATGAAAAAAAAATTATTTGTTTGTCGTCAGTTTAGCTGGGTAAAAAGTTTGCGCCTCTGAATCCTTTAATTTGGATATTTTTTTGAAATTCTTTATCATGTATACGTATATTGGATATGTGATGAACACTGATATTTAGTGAGGAATTTAATTCATTTGGTAATTAATTTTTTTTGAAGCAGGTAAATAATTTTGCTTTAGGTAATTGGCGTTAAGAAATGTTTACAATAAAAAAAAAAGTTTAGCATTAGCAAATTTTGATGCTTTAACAAATCTTAGATTTCAAAATTTTCCGGTTTTCATTTCCGCCACTGTTTTTCCCAGATTGCCTTTAATTTCCTTTAACTTTAATTTCAGGTCATTTCTTCTTACTCCTTGTTTAATTTCTTCGTTATTTCGGGTTATTTTTATGCTTTTTATATCTAATATTCAATTTACAAAAGTAGACGATAGAAAATTTATTATTATTATTATATTTAATAATAATAATAATAATTCAGTATATACTATAAGTCACAGGAGTCACAATGTAATTAATCGTAATTGGTAAGGAAGTACGCATAGTTCGAACTTGTACCAAATGACTGACTATCTTCTCAAGAAGCATACTAAATCTATTTGTTTTGATGCTTATATATATATATATATATATATATATCAAGCTCTTAACATGCTAATTATGTGGTTGTCCCCTAAGCATAGCCGCACATGCCATATGGTCAATTGGATCCTTGACGGCATTTATTTCCGCAACTCCTGCAGTTTTTTCTGTCTGTGGCGAGATTCACACACTTCCTGTTGCAGCATGCCTCGTTGACCTCGCACTTGTTCCCACACTTACCGCAGTTGAGGCCGTCAGTTTTGAGGTCCGCGCACTTCTTCTCGCAACAGCGATCAGGGCCACCCTTTGTTGATGATCCGCAAATATTTGGGTCCTTATCACATGTCAATTCTTTAGATTTAGAGAGAAACCGGCGAATGGCAAGCACTGGTAGGTGGCCGGAGTCCGGCTTGCCGTTGCCGGCAGCTGAAGCTTTCTCAGCAAGCAGTTGATTGGGTTCATCTGCCTCATGTGGCTGCAGCGACGGCGCCAATGTTGCGATGATGACGATGATGGCTATGATGGAAAATGTTAGTAGTAAAGTTGGTTTTGCCATGGTTGTAGCGGTGGTGGCGCTGGTGGCAGTTGCAGCCATAGTGGTGGCGGTGATGCTGATAAGAGCTTCCAATATATGAGGCGAATTAAGGTCGGCAGGGTGGGGAAGGAATGAGAATGGTGTTGGTTTATATATGCAAATGGAGGGATGAAGTGTTAATGGGGATCGCATTGGACTTACACTGGACTTGGACATGCATTGGTATCAGTGACCTTAAATCACGTAAAAGTAATTTGATTATCTTAAGTCATGTTTCGGTGTGTTAAGTAGCTCATGACAAGACTGTTTCTGTAGCAAAATACATAGCATCATCGGATTTGGGTCTGTTCATGAAAATCTCATACAAAAAGTTCATTATTATTTAACTGCAAAATTATCATCATTTAAATTTCAAATAACAAACATCTACAACATAGCCCATGTATACATTATCCTTCATCTAAATTTCAAACAAATATTTTGGTTCCTTTTTTTTTTTTGAATGCAGTTAGAGATTTACTTCCATTGAGGCAAATATCACTGTTTTAAGGGAAAAAATGAAAAAAAAAGTGACCACTAGCTACCTCTAAGGAACATATCATAGTTGATCGGGTAGGTGGTTGAATAGAAAGGTATTATTAATTTGATTCCCGTAGGTTTTACTTTAAAAATGTGATACTCTGGTTGACGTGTGTGCCGAGTAGGTTATAGTGATCTTATGTCATTCTTTTTGTCCATATACTTCAAATTTGCGGGTCAGTGCTGTCGAATTCCATCCCCTTACTACCATACAACCTAAGGGGTTTTAGTTCGATTAAATCCTAGCATGAAGACACTGCTCCTTTTGGTATTTATTTTACGGCTTGCCTTACAATCAATATTGTTCTACCCCAAGCGTAATCTTATGCACATGTTTAAGATTTCATTGAGAAATTAAATAAATGTAGTATATTACGATCTACGCCATTCAGATGTATTGGATCATTTTTATTCTCAATTTCATTTACTTCTTAGTTAAATGGTCTGTTCGTATCATACTCTTTTTATGTCCAAAATACAAGTACGTGCAATTAATAGGGATCCAATTAATTTCATATTTAATGGTTTGGAGCAGAAGAAATGCACGGAAAAGCATTGTTTTGGAGCAAAGCATGCATATCCTTAAGTTGAATGCACTTCCTTGTTCTGAAAATCTTAAGATAAACATTTTAAACTGCTTATATCATGCTTACACATGGCATGGGAGCACATGGATAAGTAAATCATTAGAAGATTTTGTTTGTCAATACGTTTTCAACGATGCTTCTCCTCTTGCCACCTCCACCAAATTGTCTTCTTAAAAAAATATAGATATATTCTTATTGAAAATGTACTTTTGAAGTAATAATATGTGTAAGAAGTGTAATCTATTTGACTAAATGGGTCGATGTAGTCCATGAACTTTATGTTCCAAAATCTATGTAATATTCTTAGATGCTGAGTTCCATACTTTTAGTTGGATCTATATGGTATAGATTGGAACCTTCTATGAAGATTATTCTACTTTTTCAACTAGTTAAGTTACACATATTTATAGCAATGAAAGTTATACGTGGTTAGCCAATTGGTTAAAGAACTACGTCAACAAAATGAGGGAGGGAGAGAGAGACAACATGATTGTGAAGAGAAGTCACAAAGAAATAAGAATGGAAAGGAAGGCAAAACAAAATACAAACAAACAAACAAACAAATGGAGGCAAAACTAGAGAGGGGCTAACGAAGGATAGAGAAGGCCAGAAGCAGAAAAGAAGTTGAAGAGAAAACGAAAGGAGGAAGTAACCAAGAGAGAAAGAAAATAGCCAAGAGACTCTGCTTACAATAGTAATCGTAATGAACAAGATGATAATGACAGTAGCATCAAATTTTAATGCCAATAACATTCAAGGGGAAGGCTTGTCATTTTGAGTTTGTAGTTAACAAATGGATAAATGGTTTTTGATGCTTATTTGGACAAGGAATCGATATTTCTCGATCAAGAAGCTGGTTCTTGCAGCAGTGCTTCTCATACATCACAGCAGCAAGCACTAAGCGTAGCCACACATGCCGTATATACAGTAGGACCCCTTACGGCACTTGTTCCTGCATCTCCCGCAGTTCTTTCTGTCGAACGCCAGATTCACGCACCTCCCCTTGCAGCATGTGTCCCTGAAGCTGCACCTCCTCCACATTTGCCGCAGTTGAGGCGATCGGCCTTCCGATCCTGGCACTTCCTGTTGCAGCAGCCAGGGCCTGGGCTTCCCTTTAGTTTGCAGATCTTCTATTTTTTGTCGCATGTCTGTAGCTTCCAGGATCTGGCCAGATACCGTTGGAGTCCGACCGACCGCAGGTCGCCAGAGAAAGGCTCCTCATCGGCGGTAGGGTCCTCACTGCCGCTAACTTCACCTTCTTCTGGTTCCTCGTGTTCTTCGGTTGCTGCTGGGAGACGCATAGAGAATATGCTTGGTCCGATTAGTGTAATTTCGTCGACTATCTTTTGCAATCTCTATCAAGCTTTAATATATATACTCCTTCCACTCACCCAACTATTGTAGGATATATTCAAACTAGAGTCAATTATGAAAAAAATACTTAATAATCAGCATAGATGAGTGATAAGACCTAGTCAAAAGTATATAATGCCATGATGATGTAGCCAAATAAGAAAATTGGGTTGAAGTCACTACTTGTTTGAATCACCAATCATCACGAATCACATGACTGGTTTTGCCAAAGTGGTCGATAGAATGCGTATTAACAACTAGATGAAAGACTTTCATAGTTGGTCGACTTATGTTTCTTAAATTTTTTCATTGGTACTAGTTGGGAAGCTGAAAGTCTTACCCTTCCCCATCACCATTTGCACGTGATTGCTTTCGGTGGTTTGGGATCGGCGTCGAGGCCTGGCATAGCTGGCCCCGCCCGACACCAGAAAATAGGCCCGGATCGAAACACCACATCCAAGCTAGTGCCCAGTTTGGTTAAAACAAAAGGAAAATTAATATAAAATAAAAAAATTTAAATATAAAAATATATTTTTAATAATAAAATATATATCACTATTAAATGCAAATTATATTAAAAAATCAATTAGGCCCGATGCACAAGCTTAGTACTGTTGTGCTTTTCATTGGTACTGGAGATTAAGGGGGCATTTGGTTGACATCCTTCTCTAAGTTTTAGAAACTTTGTTTTTATGTTTGGTGACACATCCAAAACTTGATTTTGAATAGCTTATGGGGGGATCAGGATTCTCACACTCTTTTACAAAGCCAGGTTTTCTTCCAACCAGTTTTGATGTTCTTTATAGTCCTTTTACTCTTTTCAATCTCCACAGCCATCAAATGAGTCTTCTATAATGAAAACAGTTCCAACTTAATTATTCGGGTGTGAGATATTAAGTTTGGAGCGCACATCGGACCTATCAAGTTATCATCTCATGGAGATGCAACATGGATGGTGAATGGATCGTGGATAACTCATCAGTGACCCATTTTGAAGACAGAATCTGCAAAAGAAAAAAAAAGAAAAAAAGAAAACGGGCCATATGCATGAGTGCCACAAAGGCAAAACGTCAAGAACATGGGGAATGGGGACTCAAATATGGGCTGCTTGCAGCCCGTATATATCGCGTGTCCTCGCTTATTCTCTCCAAGATAGCAGATAGTAGCTCCCAGCTCCGTGGGACCGTGGGTACCATTAGTACGCAATAAAAATAAGAGAAGTAAATGTCAAAATTATATTAAATTTTGTAGAAAATGTGATATTGATAAATAAAATTTATATACGTCGATATAAGATGAAAAAAAAAATTATTTGTTTGTTCTCAGCTTAGCTCAGTAAAAAGTTTGTGCCTCTCTAAATCCTTTAATTTGGATATTTTTTAAAAATTCTTTATCATGTATACTTTTATTGGATCTATTATGAAGCCTGACATTTAGAGAGCAATTTAATTCATTTGGAAACTTTTAATTTTTTTTGAAGCTGGAGAACAATTTTCCTTTAGGTAATTGGCGTTTAGAAATGTTTACAATAAAAATCGAAGTTTGGCATTAGCAAATTTTGATGCTTTAACAAATGGTAGATTTCAAACTTTTCCGGTTTTCATTTCCGCTACCTTTTTCTTCAGATAGCCTTTAATTTCCTTTAACGTTTTTCAGGTCATTTCATAGTACTTCTTGTTTAATTTTGTCGTTATTTCAGGTTATTTTCATATTTTTCCTCGATAATATTAAATTTACACCGTTGACGGTAGACAATTTATTTCCAACTCACATTTGGGTTTGCGTAACTGTTAAACATTTGCAATGAAGACTCATTTGAGTTAAATATATGCATATGAACTTTGGCGAGACAAAAATTTTTCATTAGAGAGGACAAACAAAATTTTAACAAGGGCTGGAATATAACTTTTTAAGATTTTATATAACCTAAATGATTTTTTTTTTAAATTACATGTAAATTGTTTTTTTTTAAATTGTAGGGGACATCATGGCAGCCCCTGAATATGAACCTAGCCAAACCATATGATGGGAGTATCCAATGGCACATGCTCATGTAGGATTTGCTGATTTACATACTAATGCTTCATAGTAATTTAATTAGTAATTCATTTATTTATATATTGGTGCCCCTTAACTATTAACTTTTTGAAGGTTCTGCGCTACAATCAGAAATTTCTACCCCCACCTTTAGATGTAGTATTCGAGAAGATGCTTTGAAGGGGAAGGCAAGCAACTGGCATAATCCTCTCGACCACAACTCCTTATCACACAGTGTGAAGCGCCGAACACCAACACTGTAGACACTGAGGAAAGAACATTGGGTATACCGATCATAAACCAAACTCCAACAGTAGATTCACATTACAAATTACAATGAGAGAAGGAGACAAAATGATTGTGAAGAGAAGTCACAGAGAAATAGGAATGGAAAAGAATGCAAAACAAAATACAAACAAACAAACAAACAAACAAAAGGAGGCATCTTAAACGAAGGCCATACAGTATAACATAAACTAAGTACGCAAGTTGAAACTGAAAAAGAGAGGTGGCACAATGTAGCACCACATTTTAATGCCAATAACATTCAAGGGAGCAGTGCTTCGTAAACATCACCACAGCAAGCACTAAGCGTAGCCACACATGCCATATAGGCAGTAGGACCCCTTACGGCACTTGTTCCCGCATCTCCCGCAGTTCTTTCTATCGAACGCCAGATTCACGCACCTCCCCTTGCAGCTGATGAAAGTTAATGCAAAATTAATTCAGCTGCCTTTTTGAAGAATGTGAACGGTTTAACTTTTGGGTTCTCCAAAAGTTCCATCGTTCCAAGACAGGTGCCCCTTCACCATGCCTATTTTAATTTTCAGTTTTTTGTTTTTAATATGGTCATTATATTTTTAGTTTTTTGTTTTTAATATGTCCATAATGACCATAGTGGAATTACCAAGAGTCAATGTCATTTATTTTTTAGTTTTTTTTACATGTATAAATATGGCCCTTTGGGTTGGCCAAAGTATGTGGGAGAAAGCATTTCAAGTGTGCTCCAATTTTTTAGTGTTGTGTGCTCTTATCACGTGTCATGCCTTTGTGATCACTTGTACAAACAAGTGCTCGATTAGTGTGTTGTGTTCTTGTATTGTGTCATTTACATGAGCACAAGAAGAGGACGTGCAGGCAGGTCATTCCTTTTGCTAACAGTGGTATCAGAGCCAGGTCGATTGTGTTGTCGTGATTGCTGGTAAAATTTCAAAAGAGAAGCCTGCAAGGTAAAGTCTGCACATAACTTGTTCGATAAAATTTCTGTGGAAAATTTTTGTTCATTATGGCAAATGGCATGTCCACTTCGAATATTTTTCAATCGCTCATACCTATATTTAGTGGTGATAATTATGGTTTTTGGAGCATAAAAATGAAGACTTTCTTTTTGTCACAAGATCTTTGGGATTTAGTTGAGAATGACTATATAGAAAGTGCAGAGAGCTCAAAACAAGGAGAATAGACAGTTGAATCAAGAGAGCAACAGAAGAATGATTGAAATGCCTTGCTTGTTCTTCAACAAGCTGTATGTGAGACTATCTTTCCTCGAATTGCTGGTGCTACTAGTTCAAATGAAGCTTGGACTATTCTCGAACGAGAATATCATGGTGATAAGAAGGTAATGACAGTGAAACTCCAAATCCTCCGTAAAGAGTTTGAGACATTGTTTATGAAAAACAATGAAACAGTCCAAGATTTTTTTTCAAGAGCTTTCATAATTATGAATGAGATGAAAACCTTTGGAGAGGTTGTTAGCAACCAGAAAATTGTAGAAAAAATATTGAGGAGCTTACCATCTGTGGTTACGGCTATAGAAGAGTCTAAGGATTTGACTGCATACTCTACTAATGAACTATTGGGTTCTCTTTTAGCCCATGAACAAAGAATGGACAGGTCAACTTAGAAAAATGTTGAACAAGCATTCCAAGCTCAAGTCAAGTTGGATGACTTTAGCAAAGAGAGAAAGGGAGCAACTATACGAAAGAATGCATATCGCGGGTGAGATAGAGGTAACTATCGTGGACGTGGACGAGGAAGATTTGAGGCAGTCAGAAACAAGTCAGGAGGAGGTGACACTAACAATAAAAAACATGGCCACAAAAACAGGTATTGTGTTTTTTGCAAAAGAAATGGTCATACTGAAGCGTACTGTTGGGATAAAGCAAAACAACAAGCTAATATATTGGAAGAGAAAGAAGAAGATGGTAACTTATTTTTTACTCATACAGAGTCAAATGAAAATATTGATCATGTATGGTTTTTAGATAGTGGATGCAGTAATCATATGACAGGAAGGAGAGGCTTGTTTTGTGACATTGATGAATCGGTGAAGCAACAAGTTCGACTTGGAGACAACAAAAAGGTACAAATTGATGGTAAAGGCACAATTGAGATATCAATTAAAGGTGGTACTAAAAGGTTGGTACATGATGTTTATTATATACCTAGATTAACATATAACTTACTAAGCGTTGGACAGTTAGCACAGAAAGGATATTTGATTTCATTTCATGATGATGTATGTGAAATCAAAAAGAAATGTTCTACCATGCCACCTATAGTTGTGTACATGACAAATAACAAAATGTTTCCAATCGAGCTTTCACACTTTGATGCATATACCTTAGTTGCAGACATGAATAAAGTGTCTAAGTTATGGCACTTAAGATATGGACACCTGCACTACAATGAAATGAAGTTATTGGGGTAGAAAAAATTAGTTGTTGGTTTACCTCGTCTTACCAAAAATGAAGATATTTGTGAAGCATGTGTGTATGGAAGACAATATCGTCTTCCATTTCCAGTTGGGAAAGCATGGAGAGAAAAAACTCCTTTAGAATTAGTGCATGTTGAGATTTATTGACCAACAGGAACTCCATCTTCGAATAATAGTAGATATTTTCTATTATTCATTGACGATTTTTCTCGCACGAGTTGGGTGTTTTTTCTTGTTAAAAAATCTGAAGCCTTTGAAAAATTCAAGGAATTTAAAGTGTTTGTAGAAAAAGAATGTGGACAACCTATAAAAAAATTTCGTACTGATAGAGGGGGAGAATTTTTGTCAAATGATTTTGACAATTTTTGCAAATTACATGGCATACGTAGACAGTTGACAGTAAGAAAAACTCCTCAACAAAATGGAGTAGCTGAAAGAAAAAACCGTATAGTGGTAGAGATGGCTCGTAGCATGTTGAATGAGAAGCATCTTCCAAATGAGTTTTGGGCTGAAGCAGTAGCTACAGCTTTGTATCTTCTCAACATATCACCAACCAAAGCAGCCTGCAATATGACTCCATATGAAGCATGGTGGACAAAAAAACCTGATGTAAGTAATTTGAAAGTTTTTGGATGCATTGCCTACTCTCTGCTTGATTCTACTATTCGAGACAAAATGGATAAAAAGAGTGAGAAATGTATTTTTGTGGGTTATAGTAATAACTCAAAAGGTTATAGACTATACAATCCAGTAACAAAGTCTTTAATCATTCGACGTGATATCATTTTTGATGAGAATAGATCATGGGAGTGGACAATAATAGAAGATCAACATATTCCATTTGTTGAATCAACTTCTCAATCAAATGCATCAACGTCAAGTGCTACTCATTCGAAAGAGACCAATTCAGATCATGAAGAAGATGTCGAAATAATTACAGATGGGTCTTCTCCACCAAGAAAGGTACGATCTTTACATGACATATATGCTTCTTGTTCATTTGCTTTTATGGTAACTGAACCATCATGTTATGAGGAAGCAAGTGGTAAAGAAGAATGAGAAAAAACAATGCAAGAAGAGATCGATACAATTAAGAGAAATGATACATGGCAGCTAGTAGATTTGCCACAAGGAAAGGAACCTATAAGTGTGAAATGGGTTTACAAATTGAAGTATAATGTTGATGGAGATGTGCAAAAATACAAGGCCAGACTAGTTGTCAGAGGGTATGTACAAAAATATGGCATTGATTCTTTTGAAACTTTTTTTCCTGTTGCTCGTTTTGAGACTATTAGGCTAGTATTGACATTTGCAGCTCACTTAAAATGGAAGGTATTTCAATTTGATGTCAAATCTGCCTTTTTGAATGGTGCTTTAGAAGAATATGTATATGTACATAAACCACAGGGCTTTGTCATAAGTGGACATGAGAAGAAAGTGTATAAGTTGAAGATGGCCCTTTATGGCCTCAAGCAAGCACCAAGAGCATGGTATGGGAGGCTTCACACATATCTTCACAAAAATGGGTTTCGACGTTGTGAGAGTGAACCTACATTATACTTGAAAAATGAAGGCATTGATATGCTTGTGGTATGTGTTTATGTAGATGACATTATCTACATGGGATCAAGTGATGTGCTCATTCAAAAATTCAAGGACAGTATGATAAGTGAGTTTAAAATGTCAGATTTGGGTTTATTGCATTTCTTCCTTGATCTTCAAGTTGTCCAAACAAATAATGACATTTTTATCTCTCAAGAAAAATATGCATTAAGCCTACTTAAGAGGTATAAAATGTTAGATTGCAAGTCGTGTTCTACTCCAATGAATGCAGGTGAAAAGTTGACTTTGTCTGATGGGACTGCTAAAGCCAATGAAACATTGTTTAGAGGTCTAGTTGGTGGCTTGTTATATTTGACTCATACACGACCAGATATTTTATTTGCTGTCAGCTTGGTATCCAGATTCATGCACAATCCATCATTACAACATTTGGGGGCAGCAAAACGTGTTTTGCGTTACATCCGTGAAACTACTGAATATAGAATTCGGTATAAATCAGATGTTTGTTATAACTTACTTGGTTACAATGATAGTGACTAGGCAGGAGCTGTAGATGATCGAAGGAGCACATGCGGTTATGTTTTTACACTTGGATAAGGTGCTATATTGTGGTGTTCAAAGAAGCAAAGTACAACGGCATTATCATCTTTAGAAGCGGAGTATATTGCTGCATCTGCAGCTACTTGTCAGGCAATTTGGATGCGCCGAGTTTTGGAAGATCTTGGTCAAAGTCAAACTGAAGGAACACCAATTCATTGTGACCACAAGGCAACTATAACAATGACAAGAAATCCGATTTACCATGGACAGACAAAACATATTGAACTTCGTCATCATTTCATTCATGAGATTGTTGGTAAAGGTCAAATCGCGTTGAAGTATTGCTCAACCAATGAGCAAGTTGTGGATGGGTTTACAAAGGCACTTTCATACCCAAAATTTATGAAGTTTCGGTCTCACCTTGGTGTTTCAAACTTTGCATTAAGGGGGAGTGATGAAAGTTAATGCAAAATTAATTCAGCTGCCTTTACGAAGAATGTGAACGGTTTAACTTTTGGGTTCTCCAAAAGTTTCATCGTTCCAAGACATGTGCCCCTTCACCTTGCCTATTTTAATTTTCAGTGTTTTGTTTTTAATATGGTCATTATATTTTTAGTTTTTTGTTTTTAATATGTCCATAATGACTATAGTGGAATTACCAAGAGTCAATGTCATTTATTTTTCAGTTTTTTTTACATGTATAAATATGGCCCTTTAGGTTGGCCAAAGTATGTGGGAGAAAGCATTTCAAGTGTGCTCCAAATTTTTAGTGTTGTGTGCTCTTATCACGTGTCATGCCTTTGTGATCACTTGTACAAACAAGTGCTCGATTAGTGTGTTGTGTTCTTGTGTTGTGTCATTCACAGGAGCACAAGAAGAGGACGTGCAGGCAGGTCATTCCTTTTGCTAACAGTGGTATCAGAGCCAGGTCGATTGTGTTGTCGTAATTGCTAGTAAAAGTGCAAAAGAGAAGCCTGCAAGGTAAAGTCTGCACATAACTTGTTCGATAAAATTTCTGTGGGAAATTTTTGTTCATTATGGCAAATGGCATGTCCACTTCAAGTATTTTTTAATCGCTCATACCTATATTTAGTGGTGATAATTATGGTTTTTGGAGCATAAAAATGAAGACTTTCTTTTTGTCACAAGATCTTTGGGATTTAGTTGAGAATGACTATATAGAAAGTGCAGAGATTTCAAAACAATGAGAAAAGACAGTTGAATCAAGAGAGCAACGAAAGAATGATTCAAAAGCCTTGCTTGTTCTTCAACAAGCTGTATGTGAGACTATCTTTACTCGAATTGCTGGTGCTACTAGTTCAAATGAAGATTGGACTATTCTCAAACGAGAATATCATGGTGATAAGAAGGTAATGACAGTGAAACTCCAAATCCTCCGTAAAGAGTTTGAGACATTGTTTATGAAAAACAATGAATCAGTCCAAGATTTTTTTTCAAGAGCTTTCATAATTATGAATGAGATAAAAACCTTTGGAGAGGTTGTTAGCAACCAGAAAATTGTAGAAAAAATATTGAGGAGCTTACCGTCTAAGTTTGATCATGTGGTTACGGCTATAGAAGAGTCTAAGGATTTGACTGCATACTCTGCTAATGAACTATTGGGTTCTCTTTTATCCCATGAACAAAGAATGAACAGGTCAACTGAGAAAAATGTTGAACAAGCATTCGAAGCTCAAGTCAAGTTGGATGACTTTAGCAAAGAGAGAAAGGGAGCAACTGTACGAAAGAATGCATATCGCGGGTGAAGTAGAGGTAACTATCGTGGACGTGGATGAGGAAGATTTGGGGCAGTCAAATCGTGTTGAAGTATTGCTCAACCAATGAGCAAGTTGCGTATGGGTTTACAAAGACACTTTCATACCTAAAATTTATGAAGTTTCAGTCTCACCTTGGAGTTTCAAACTTTGCATTAAGGGGGAGTGATGAAAGTTAATGCAAAATTAATTCAGCTGCCTTTATGAAAAATGTGAACGGTTTAACTTTTGGGTTCTCCAAAAGTTCCATCGTTCCAAGACATGTGACACTTCACATTGCCTATTTTAATTTTCAGTTTTTTGTTTTTAATATGGTCATTATATTATCAGTTTTTTGTTTTTAATATGTCCATAATGACCATAGTGGAATTACCTAGAGTCAATGTCATTTATTTTTCAGTTTTTTGTACATGTATAAATATGGCCCTTTGGGTTGGCCAAAGTATGTGGTAGAAAGCATTTCAAGTGTGCTCCAAATTATTAGTGTTGTGTGCTCTTATCACGTGTCATGCCTTTGTGATCACTTGTACAAACAAGTGGTCGATTAGTTTGTTGTGTTCTTGTGTTGTGTCATTCATAGGAGCAAAAGAAGAGGACGTGCAGGCAGGTCATTCCTTTTGCTAACAGCAGCACGTCTTCGTCAACCTGCACCTCCTCCCACATTTGCCACAGTTGAGGAGATCGGTCTTCTGATCCACACAATTCTTGTGGCAGCTGTCAGGGCCAGGGCTTCCCTTCAGTTTGCATATCTTCCGTTTCTTGTCGCACCTTTGCGGCTTCCGGGATCTGGCCAGGTACCGGCGCAGTCTGAGCGACGGCAGGTCGCCAGAGTAAGGCTCCTTTTCGGCGGTGGGGTCCTCACTGCCGCCAACTGGAGAATTAGCCAGTACTGCTTGGGCTCTTAGTTGCTGGCATGACTGGGCTTGAGTTTGCCAGTCAGGCTTAGCTCATAGCGACTTGGTCTATGCAAGATAATTAATGATTGTTATAATGAAATAGACCGAGTCTAAATCGTCATGTGTAATCACACACTGAATCCAACATTCACAATCAATGGAATGTGAAGTCACGTATGATTAGTTGTAAAAACAACATATTAGTTTCAATAAGTCATTATATAAAACCTACTTATTCAGCCTTCATGTTTACCAAACGTACTGAATTAATCACAATTAATTAACACAAATTCATTTAAAATATAAATGTAAATAACAATTAAAAAAATATTAGTAACGTAGAATGGATTTAATTAAAAATTTATGTATTAAACCATTGTATTTGCAAGTCCAGTAGCGTGTTCTAACATTTCTTTTAACAGAGAACCCCCAAAAGCCTAGTGAATTATGTTTTGCCACAAAAACAGAATTATGTCTACATTCTAGAGAGAGAGAGAGAACGAAGTTACTGGAGAAAATTTACTCTACCTCTTCGTGTGGACATAATAATAAGTCAAGGTTTGTAGGAGCTCTCACACAGAGCAAGGAAAAAAGAAAAAGGCGTGGAGTAAATCACAATTGACTCTTTCAATTAACATTGAACTTTTATTCTTTCTAGTAATTAAATCAATATTGGGATGAGAGATGGCGTATCGCTGTTAAATTTTAACAGCCTAAAATTTGAAGTTCATTGGACCTGACCAATATATTTGAACTGAAGTTACAAAAACAAAGAAAAAAAATTAATGGCAGCAAATGTGAGGGCCATTTACAACTTTTAGAAAAAAAAAAAAAAGCAAAGGATGTTTTTCAGAAGTATGAGACACAAGGTTGGGCATCAAAGCGGAAATTTTCTAAATATATTTGTGTAGCCCAAACAAACAAAAAAAAAAGTTTATTTTCTTATTGATAGATTAGGGTAATTTTTTTTTTTGTATATTGACGCTCTTTAAAGTTTAAATTTTATAACTTATGTCTCGTAGCCAGAATTTTTTAGAACTGTCCCTGGTCGAAAGACTTAGTTGCTACTTGCTAGAGCCCAGAGTTATATAATTATGGCAAGTTAGCTACTCAATCCGGTTACCTTGAGTTCCGTTTAATATTGCATATACATTTATGCTTTGACCTAACATTATTGCCATTAAGATTTGAGTAATATATATACATATATATATATATATATATATATATATATATATAGTAATTGGTATGTCCCAGAATACAAACCAGACTACTTAAATACAATGATTATGGTGCACTTTGTGTGGTCCAACCTGGCATTTACGCTTTCAAGGTTGAACGACTCTTCTAACATTGATATTTTGATGGTGGAGAAATCTCCATCTTTCATAACAACAAACTATAACATGTTTCGTATTAAATTAGTTTTGATATACACATTAGGATGTTTTTATTTTGTTTAAAATATCTTCAGCAAAACAATTGAATAATCTGGTTTTTTCTCTGACCTAACGGTCTGGGATGGTGTGTGTGTGCGTCTCTATATATATATATATGAAACCTCTATATGTTTGACAAGACATAATTAATAACATATGTTCTTGTGAGATGTATGTAAGATTTAATGATTATGCACAATTTTCTTTTGTATAATTTCACTCAAAATCCCAACATTTTGATCATAATCCAGGCCTTCCGGGCAATACCCAGCTTAGCTTTTGGTGGCGACTATTTATAAGTTTCAACCTGGCCCCGGCCTCTGCCCCTTGTTGGGGCAGACCAGACTCAAGTTTTATTGGGCTCGAAGCTCAAACTTCGACTTAGACTTGGCTTTGCTCGGCTCGGCCTACATAATTCCGAGCTAGTCATAGGACTGACTGTAATTTGTGGGCTCTACAGTATTTGATGGAACCCCACTACACAATTTTGTACTGATTGAAGGGGACGCATAGAGAATATGCTTGGCCTGATTCGTGTAATTTCTCCCACTATCTTTTACACTCTCTATCAGGCTTTAATATATATACTCCTTCCACTGTCCCAACTATTCTCCATCACAGGTTATATTCAAATTAGAGTCAATTATGAAAAAAATACTTAATGATCAGCATGTATGAGTGATATCACTTAATCGAAAGCATATAATGCCCTGATGGTGTAGTCGAATAAGAAAATTGGGATCAAGTCACTACTTGTGTGAGTCACCCATCATCACGAAACACATGACTGGTTTTGCCAGAGTGGTCGATAGAATGCGTTGACAACTAGATGAAAGACTTTAATGTCTGGTTGACTTATGTTTATTAAACTTTTTCATTGGTACTAGTTGGGATGCTGAAACTCTTACCCTTGCCCATCCCCAATAGCATGTGATTGCTTTTGGTGGCTTGGGATCGGCGTCGAGGCCTAGGCATCGGGTTGGCCCGGCCCGACACCCGAAAATCGAGTTCAAGCCAGGCTCGAAACCCCACATCCGAGCATGTGCCCAGCTTGGTTAAAACAAAAAAAATATTAATGTAAAACCAAAATTTTTAAATATAAAATATTTTTTAGTAATAAAAAATGTATCATTATTAAATAAAATTAATATTAAAAAATAAATTGGTCCCGATGCCCAGGCTTAGTCCTGCTGTGCTTTTCATTGGAACTAGAGATTAAGGGGGTATTTGGATGACATCCATCTCTAACCCAATTTTGTAAAAACTAGCTTTTATGAAAACCAAGTTTTTCAATAAGTTTTAGAAACTTGGCTTTTATGTTTTGGAGACATCCAAAACTTGATTTTGAATAGCTTATTGGGGATCAGGCTTGTCACTTTCTCTTACAAAGCCAGGTTTTCTTAAAATTGGGTTTTCTTCAAACCAGTTTTGTTGGCACCCAAACACTCCAAAAACGTGGTTTTGGAGGGCAAAACTATGTTTTGTTTTGCATTCAAAACGTGGATTTCAAGTGTCACCCAAGCATCCCCTTGAGATTTTTGAAAAAAAAAAGGTTCTTTATAGTCTTTTTACTTTTTCAATTTCCCCACCCATCAAACATATTTTGTATAGCGAAAAGAGTTCCAACTTATTTATTCAGGTGTGAGGTATCTACGTTTGGAGCACACATCGGACCTATCAAGTTGTCGTCTCGTGGAGAAACCACACGGATGGTCAATGGATCATGGATAACTCGTCAGTGACCCATTTTAAAGACTGGATCTGCGAAAAAATGGGAAAAGAAAAAAGAAAACGGGCCATACCGATGAGTGCAACTAAGGCGAAACGTCAAGAACATGGGGAATGGGGATGCAAACATGGGCTGCTTGCAGGCCATATACATTGCATGTCCTGTTTTCCCAGGAACGCCAAGTTGGAACGCTCTGTCCTCCCTTATTCTCTCCAACATGGCAGATAAGAACTCCCAGCTCCGTGGGTACCATTAGTATGCAACGAAAATAAAAGAAGTAAATGTCAATATTATATTAAATTTTGTAGAAAATGTGGTATTGATAAATAAAATTAATATATGTCAATATAAGATGAAAAAAAAAAACTATTATTTGTTTGTCATCAGCTTAGCTCGGTAAAAAGTTTGCGCCTCTCTAAATCCTTTGATTTGGATACTTTTTTTTTTTTTACTTCTTTATGATGTATAGGTATATTGGATCTATCATAAGGACCGTTTGATGAATGAAACCCGAGTAAAGAAGAAGTTCCATCATTCCTGGTTATAGGATGTCAGTGGATCAGATCTAAATTGGATATCCTTTTTTTCGGATATTCACATATTCAGATTTCAAGATATGAATAAAAAAAGTCATATCAGAATCCAAATCCAAAATCTGATTTCATGATCCGTATCCGCTTTTTCTGATATTCACATATTCGTATTCAAAGATGAACAAAGAAAAGTCATATCCAAATTCACAATCCGAATCTGATTTTTATATTCGTACTTGAATGCAAATCCGAATTTTGAACCAAATGTGGCCAATTTTCAAAATGTAACCGATGTGAATATAGAATATTTATTTAAAACTAAATCCGTTAAATCTGAGTATGGTCATGTATATCGAAACTAGAATCTCCTCGGATGTCATTTCCTAAATCTGAATCAGCGGTTCCCTGAGTAAAACATTAAAAAAAAAACATCAGTTTGAAAATCAATGAGAATACTTGAAAATTATCTGTTAAAAAATAAAAACAGCATTGATTTAAAAAAGATTACCAAAATATTCAAAGCAGTACGTAGTTAAAACAGACATTATTACTGTTCTACAATCGGGCATCAAACTGGTTCGGTTGAAGCCAATTCAGGCGCTGATTCTGAAGACTGTAGCGCTTAGTGTATAAATATACGTAGGGACTTCCCCAAGATACACGTTTTCAAGGCAAGGTGAGCTTTATAAGGAACCAAAAGTTTCCTACTAGAACATTGGTCTCTGATCATATATGGTCATGAACAAGGTATGTTCTGCGTTCACAATCCCACAGAGAAATTTTTCAACCATTCTTTTATTGAAAGATAATTATTAAAACAGGCCAAGTGGTTACATATAAGGACATATGAATAGGTGATCCAGGTACGAGCAAATCTATTCATCAATAGGGCATTCTTCCAAGATAGGATCCTTTCTGTCAATTTTTTTTTTAAATTATTGTATGCGAGTAACATAATGATATATTCACCTTATTTGAGATTTAGTTCTTTTGAAGCAGGTTAGATATTGTTTCTGCCGATTTGTCCTGCTTGTCCTCTTATGTAGAGTGGAATATTAGGTTCGTGCCTTTAGCTAATAATCACTCCAAACTTTTGAAGCTCAAGATTCTAACTCCAGCATGCATTGGCGCTACAGGCCACCCTACACCAACCAAACTCTTCCTGACTCTACAGCGCAAAAATATGATTTTGGATATTATCCGGTTCCTTGATTATATTCTGAAACAAATAAGCCTGGTTAATTTGATCAGGAATTAGAGCCCAATTAGTCATCAAACTTGAGTCCGTTAATGAACGATCTTCTTACTGGTTCCAATCCCTATCTGATTCCTGGGGTATGTGAAAACTCCAACTCGGCTGTGTATTGTTTATATAGGAATCCAAATCTAATACCAAGAATGCTAGAAGAACGAAGTATCTCTATGATTGGATGTGAGTAGGAAAAGTATTTTGTCCTACTTCTTGGTGAAGTTGTTGTATCTCATTAGAGGAACCCGGTAATAATAATGTCTAATTCAATTAGGTTGTGTTTGATGGCCTTGGATCTGCATAAAAATGTGTGTTTTAGGAGAGCATGGATTTTAAATCCACTCCAACCATAGATTTAAGGTGGGATGGGGGGAGGTCTGACCTTAAATCCATGAATCTAAGATCCCAAAATTTTAGATCACTATAGATCTCAGATCCGTGATAAAACGATCATAACCTTATGATCCAAATATTGATTAAAAAGCTTAGAAATAAAGGGTGGGCAATAGGTTGGGTACTCAATGCATAGTTGGGTATTTCACTTGTAATGGACCAGACTTGGGTTTGTTATTAAACACCTGGATCGGCCCGATCCAAATATTCACCAGATTGGGTTGACCGGAGTTGGGTATTGTGGGGCCGACTTGGCGGGTATATATATGTGTGTATGTGTGTGCCATCTATTTCCTTGTGTATGTGTGCCATCTTTAGCATACGACACCAGCAATCGTTTCACTTAGAAATTATTGGTGCATTGTTCATGCACTTATTTGGAAACTTTCATGGCACTTTAAAACCTCTTGATCCATCGCTTAGGGTTTTTTAAATACTAAAATATGAAATATTAAGGGTTTCAAATATAGGTGGACATCCAACCAAACTGCCCGCCACTTTACTGTTTTGAGATTTTTTTCCTTTATAAATAGAGAGACGCTACCCGCCACTCTTACTTGCAAGCGCATCATAGACCACCTGAACATCAATCTTTCTTCTTCTGCTCCTGTGATGGAAGCTAGAGTGACATGAATTCCTTGGTTCTTCTTCTCCTGATGTTAATCTTCAGTCATGGTACTGAGATCTCCTATTGTTGCTTTGTTATCTCACTTTATTCTTTCCCCTTGTTTCTACAGTCGTAATCTCGAGTCCTGCCTATACTTTTATGCTGCATATCTTGAAATTGTGAATATATTTTTCTTTCTTGTCAGCTTCAATCTTCACAAATAACTTCTCATTTTGTTTTCGTGTTTTGACATTATTTTCAGGGTCATTCGTGAAGGTGGTAAACGGGCAGGTACTTTTCTACATTCTGAAATGATTAATGTACTTGTTTTAGAATCAAATGGTTCCGATAAACTACCCGCTTCAGTACTCCATACTTTCTGCCTCGTTCTTCTTTTCTTTTGGTTTCCAATTTGAGTTTCTCAAGAATGACAGTGCCCTGTTTGTCTCCTTTCCATTTTTTTTTTTTACTATTGTTAGTGCTAAGCAAATGGTCCCAATTAACCATGTCTAATCATCAAATAGTATATCTCAAATAAATGAATGCTGAGATTTCTTTCCTTACCATTGCTTCTTGCAACAGAATTACTTGACTACGATGCTACATATATATTAGTTCTTCTACCCTTAAATAGGCATTTCTATTTTTTCTGCTCTATTACTTCTTGAAATTACAAATTCCATAGCTGATTTCTTTTTCCAATAGATCAATTGTACTTTATGTATATACCTTCCAATTTAACGTTTCAACTTGTTATTAAAAGAAATTACTGGTGCCCAAAAGTGTTAGAGGTTCATGATTAAGTGAACTGGCTTAAAATTTCTAAGTGTCCACCTGTACCATACTAAATTCGACTCTGACCTGATCATCTGTAATGTATTTTGCTGTTCCGGATTTGATCCATCTCCTGTACTCAGATCATTTGTTAAAGAAGGTTTATAACTAATTAAGGGGAGTGTCTGATGAGCAGAATAGTTTTCAACATAAAGAAACTCACTCTTCATATTGCCTCTTAGTTTAAAGGGAAAAAGAAAATCCATCAAATGCCACTTAAAGATTTTATACTTCAAAATGAAATCTATAACACAGCTTGGTTGTGAACAGAAGCACACATGGTGCATAGCGAGGCCCTCTAGTGAAGAAACTATGCTTCAGAACAACATTGATTTTGCTTGCTCCAATGGCGTCGACTGCAGCGTCCTGGCTTCAGGGCAGGCCTGCTCTCTCCCAGACACCATAATCAACCATGCCTCCGTTGTCATGAACCTCTACTACAGTGCCAATGGCAGGCAGCCCCACACTTGTAGCTTTGGCAATTCTGGCCTGATCACCACTGTCGACCCAAGTAAGCCTTCCCTCTCTCTCTCTCTCTCTCTCTCGATATATATATATATATATAATACAGAAAAAATAAAAATGAGCAGACCAACTTCAAATGTCAGGTGTGATAGCATTTGAAGTGCCAAATGTTTTTGCAATAAGTGAATTCTATGTAATTACTGGGCTTTTGTATTGTAGGCCCATGTTTGCAGGTTATGGGAATTTACTTTAAGCTGTTAGTTGACAACTTTTCCATTGAAAGAGCAGTTCTTATTAGGAAAATCATAAAGTTTATTCCCTTTGTTTTTGGAATTGTAAACAAAAGGTAAGCCTGAAATGGAAATCTCCCTATTCCTTAGGTGGGAGTGAACTTGAAATGCCAAGCAGAAACTAATGCAGTTCCTGTTTTGCAGGCTATGGCAGCTGTGTCTATCCGTAAAGATGCTATAGCAGGAGAAAATGAAGTAGAATCTGTAAGATCATTTGGTGGGCCAGCATATGTCTATGAGGAATTTCAGACATTATGGCTGTCTTAACGTAAATATCCGCTTAAGTGATTGCATTTTGGGATATTACGTCATTTTAGATGGTATGGGGTAATTTTGAAATGTATAGATACCAGTACGGAATTACGGACTCTTTGATGGGTTGAATCCGTAATTGTCCTTATTATATAATGGTAGTGGTCCCTGGGGTCGTGCAAGGGTTTTTGCCAGAAACATTGGTTTCTAGGGTTTTCCTCTTCCCCATCTGAGAGAGACCTAAAGCGCGCCGCACGTACCCTAGAAGACCCTGCTGCGATCTTCCCGTGCACCAGATCAGATGGATTCTGGTACGCTTCCGCTTCAGTTTAAGGTTTCGTTTATTTCAATGATTTAGCAAGAGCATGATCCTGTTTAGGGTATATACGTTTGGTTTTGTATATGCGTTATGGGGAGAAATTCCAACATTTGGTATCAGAGCCTATGTTCTTCGTTAAATTGTTGAATTTTTTTGGATGATTTTGTACGTCTTGCCGTTGGGTTCATCCCTGTCCTTCGGCTGCAAGTATTGTTTTCAAAAAAAAAAAAATTTTAGGGTTGAGGGCGTGCGACGGAAGCCGTCGGGCTTCCGTTGCAGCCATGAGGAGGATTGGGCAAGGGGACGGCCGGATCGGTGGGCGTCCATCGCTGGTAGGCGATGGCAGGCTTCCGGTAGTCGTGAGGAAACCCCGACGGCGGCCACCCACACTGTGGGTGGCCTGCGGTGCCCTCTACGCCTCAGATGCAACCGTAAGGGCAGGAACAAGGGAAAACGGCGGCATACAGGGCGATGGCCGGTCATAGGCCTGCCGGCGACTTTCATGTCGCCGGACGGGGCCGTGCGACCCTCAGGCGTCCACCCACGGTCTCCGGCGGGCCGCCGGTGGCTTCGTCGCCGCTGCAACACACAAAAAAACGACAAGAAAAGGGGCAGATGTTCAAAACAGAGAAAACCCGTGGAATCCGGCGGCTTGCGGCAGGCATCGGCCCGCCATCGCCGCCACCGACGTCCGGCGGCCCTTGCGGCACCCGCTGGCGCCCACCCAAGGCTCCCGGAGGTCTGCCGGTGGTGAATCCGCCGTTCGCTGCCGTTCGGCGTCAGGCAGGCGAACGGCGGTTTCGGTCGAGTGGAGACGACGCTCGGGCGGTCTAGCCGGGTCGGTTCGGGTCGGGTCTTGACAGACCCGATCCGGATCCAACAGTTTTTAAAAAAAAAAAAAAAATTTGTTTGCCGCCTCGCGCCCGAGCCCCGTTTAATTATAAAGAAACGGTTCATCATTGTCAAACCGGTTCTGTAAAGACTCGAACCGGTTCATTCGGTTTCAGACCGGTTCAATACGATTCAGAACCGATTCGGACCATTTTGAGACCGGTTAATTCAGTTTTTTAACCTATTTTTGCCATTTTTTTTTTAACTGGTTCATTGGGATTTAGAACCGATACGGTCTATTTTTGACCGGTACGTCCAATTTTTAGACTGGTTCAGCCCTATGTAGGGGTATGCGGGTGTTCTAATTGTGGTTTAAGAACGATACGGGCCATTTTAAGGCCGATTCAGTAGTTCTTGACCCTCTTAAGCACGATTATGATACTGGTTTATAAGTTTTGGACTCTTTTGGGCTCATTTCATTGAATCATTTTGGTTTTGGATTTAATGTAGGGCATACGCGTATGGTAATTTGTTTTATGCATCAGGTTTTGGATTCAATGAATGACAAATTTTGTATGTAAATTTTAATTCATGTATCATGTTTTGCATGTTATTAAAATTATGGGTGTACATTAGATGAATGTTCGGATTATGAATTTTGATCTTTGGCCATGTCTGTTGTTTGAAATGAGTACGTTTGTACTTTATGTCGCCAAAGTGACCTCTGTTGTACGAATTTGCTTGTTTTAAACATTAGATGATAGTATACTTGATCCATGCGAACAATGATCAGCCCAAAGGAGGATTGTTGTTTGGTCAGGTTTAAGTATACAAGGCAATGAATATGTGATAATTTTTCAGGTTTCCATGTGAATAGCGAGTCAATCCAAAGATAGGCTCGTTCTTTGACAGGGTTAATTATTCATATTCATTGTTGACTAAGAATACCACTTGCAGTTAGTATTTCAATCCAAAGATTGGATATTAACGTTGCACCGGTAACTTGTGATGGGATTTAGGTCATTGTATTTAAATTCATTTATATTTGTTGTTTCATCTTTGTGCATGTATTGATTGTGAGCATGTTTGGTATTTTTGTTGTTCTTTGTACAGTGAGTTCTGCTTCTATGATATCTGCAAATTTGAGTACTGTTCCTGAGTTAAATGGTTCGAATTTTAAGGACTGAAAAGAAACTGTTATGATTGTTCTGAGTTGTATGGATCTTGACCTTGCATTTAGGGAGTTGTGCCCACCTCATCCAACAGATCAAAGTTCCCATGAGGATAAGCGGTACTTTGAACGGTGGGAACGCTCAAACCGCATGTGTCTAATGATCATGAAGAGATCAATCCCAGAAAATTTTCGGGGATCTATTACTGAAAAGTCTAGTGCCAAGGCGTTCCTTGAAGAGATTGAAAAACGTTTTGCTAAAATTGAAAAGGCTGAAACAAGCACTCTTTTGAGTAAACTTGTGACGCTGATGTTTAAAGGAAAGGGGAACATACGGGAGCACATTATGGAAATGTCTCATCTTGTTTCAAAATTACAGGCACTAGGTCTGAGGTTACCTGAAGATTTTATAGTGCATATGGTTCTTCTTTCTCTTCCACCACAGTTTGGACAGTTTAAAGTTAGTTATAACTGTCAGAAGGAGAAATGGACTCTTAATGAGCTCATTTCGCACTGTGTGGAAGAAGAGGAGAGATTGAAGCATGATAGGATAGAAAGTGCTCACTTGGCTACTACGCCTAAAAGTAAGAAAAGAAAGACGGCTAAAGAAATTACAGTTGATCACGCATCCATCAAGAAACAAAAGAAGCATAAGGAAGGCAAATCAAGTTGCTTCTTTTGCAAGGGTGAAGGTCATATGAAGGAGGATTGTACTGAGTATCACGCATGGCGTGAAATGGAGGGTACACTTCTCACTTTGGGTTTGTTCTGAGGTTAATTTAATTTCAGTACCAAGGCACTTGTGGGTAGATTCGGTTGCTACTACTCACATAAGTGTTTATTGTGCAGGGCTGCCTAAATTGTCAGACGCCAATTGATGCTGAAAGATTCATCGATGAGGGCGATGACATGAAGGCGAAGATTGAAGCCATAGCAGATTTTTTGTTATCGTTAAAGACTGGTTGCTATTTGAATTTGACAAAAACTTATGTGGTACCGTCTTTTAGATGGAATTTGATTCATATTTCTTCATTGAACAAGTTTGGTTATTATTGTTCATTTGGAGAAAGTAAATTTAAGTTGTTTCTGCACTCAAATTTGATTGCCACTGGTTCTTTGTCTAGTAGCGATAACATTTATTTGCTTGATATGGTTGCTTCATATAATGAAATCTTGCATGTTACGTCTAGTGGTACTAAAAGTAAAATTAGCAAATTAGAATTCTATTATGTTGTGGCATTGGCGCTTAGGACATATCTCTGAAAAGAGAATATAAAGGCTCATGTCAAAAGGAATTCTGGAGTCCCTTGATTTTGCAGATTTTAGTGTTTGCATTGAATGTATAAAGGGAAAATGAACAAACATTAAGGGGTTATAAGTTTTATAATCCATTCAGTAAGTCTTTCTTTGAAAAGGAAAATGCCCATTTCTTTGAGGATATTGAGTTTGGGGAGGTGATCAGGTTAGAAGCATTGCCTTTGAAGAGGGACCTGAGTCCACTCTATTCAGAAGAAGGCAATGATGTCGATCTCCATACTGAAGAACAAACTCAACAACCTCAAGAAAATCAAGTAGAGGTGCCACTGAGGAGATCCACTAGAGAGAGGAGAAATACAATTTCAAATGATTTTGTCTATCTCCAAGAACATGATGTTGATATGGGCTTAATGGAAGATGATCTTGTCAACCTCCAGCAAGCAATAAAGAGTTCTAAATCTCTTGAGCGGATGGATGCCATGAATGAGGAAATAAAGTCCATGATGGATAATGACGTATGGGAAGTTGTTCCTTTGCCTGAAGGTGTGAAACCCATTGGTTGTAAATGGATATTTAAAACCAAGAGGGATTCATTAGGTAACATTGAAAGGTATAAAGTACATCTTGTCGTTAAGGGCTTTACTCAAAAGAAAGGCATTGATTATACAGAGACTTTCTCTCCAGTTTCGTTGAAAGACTCTTTCAGGACTATAATGGCACTTGTAGCTCATTTTGACTTAGAGCTGCATTAGATGGATGTTAAAACAGCGTTTCTAAATAGAGACATTAATGAATTGATATATATGGTGCAACCAGAAAACTTTGCTTTAGGTGATGCAAAGAAAATGGTCTGCAAACTCAAGAAATCCATCTATGGGCTAAAGCAAGTTTTCCAGTCAATGGTATTACAAACTTCATCAAGTTATAGTTTCATTTGGTTTCGAAATTAATATGGTTGATGAATGTGTATATTAAAAGTTCAGTGGGGGCAAATTTATCTTTCTAGTTTTATATGTCGATGATATATTGTTGGCAAGTAATGATGTTGGCATATTGCATGAAACTAAGATTTTTTGTCAACAAAAGTTTGACATGAAGGATCTTGGTTGTGCATCTTTTGTATTGGGGATCCAAATATTTCGAGATCGTTCTCGGGGTATTCTTGGATCATCACAAAAGGCCTACATTGATAAGGTGCTTCAGCGATATGACATGAAGGATTGTAAACCATGAAAGACTCCAGTTGCTAAATGAGACAAGTTTAGTCTCAAACAGTGCACTAAAAGTAAAATCGAATCTAAAGAAATGGAAAGGATTCCCTATTTGTCTGTTGTGGGAAGCCTTATGTATGTTCAGGTTTGTACTCGTTTGGATATTGCATTTATCATTGGAATGTTAGGCAGATACTTAAATGATCCTGGTATGGGTCATTGGAAAGCAGCCAAAAGAGTTTTGAGGTACTTAAAAGAACATAAGATTTTATGCTCACATACAGGAAGTCAGACCAGTGGGAGATCATTAGGTATTCAGATTCTGACTTTGCTGAGTGCCAAGATAATGACATTCAATCAGGTTTTGTGATTGCAGAATTTTGTCACGAGGCTGCACATTATATATGGTATAGAAATACCACTAAGGTTGTTGTGTAACAATAATTCAGCAGTCATGTACTCTTATAACAGCCACAGTTTATCAAAGTCGAAGCACATCGACATTAAGTTTTTGGATTGTTAAAGAGGGGATACAGAATGGTCAGGTGTCTTTAGATCATATTGGGACAAACTCTATGATTGCGGATCCGCTTACTAAGGGTTTAACACATAAGGTCTTTCACGAACATGTTGTTCGTATCGGGGTGTTATCCTTGGATGATGTGCTGGTTTAGTGGGAGTTTGTATTTTGTTTGCTCTTATGTATGGACACATATTCAGTTTTCTGCAAAATAATGTTTAAAGTTCTTTGGTTCCATTCTGTGTTTGTGTTTTGATCTCCATAAGGTTTTTAAAGTTGGACCAGTTGAGAATAGACATGTTGTAATCACATTACATGTAATTCTCATGCTATACATCCATATCAGATCTATGTCATTGATTATGTTAACATTTGTGATCATTGAAGGTTTAGCTAATTTTTATTATAGTGAAAGCCGCTTTGGTTCTGTGTTGATATGGTCATGGACGAGATTGGTGAAAATGACGTTTATAAGATAGCAATTATGAGCTCCTAAGGTTTTATGTAATGTCTGAATGTATTAAGACATATTTGGCCCAAGTGGGAGATTGTAAGATCATTTGGTGGGCCGGCATATGTCTATGAGGAATTTCAGACATTATGGCTGTCTTAACGTAAATATCCGCTTAAGTGATTGCATTTTGGGATATTACGTCATTTTAGATGGTATGGGGTAATTTTGAAATGTATAGATACCAGTACGGAATTACAGACTCTTTGATAGGTTGAATCCGTAATTGTCCTTATTATATAATGGTAGTGGTCCCTGGGGTCGTGCAAGGGTTTTTGCCAGAAACATTGGTTTCTAGGGTTTTCCTCTTCCCCATCTGAGAG
This sequence comes from Nymphaea colorata, assembly GCF_008831285.2. Lineage (NCBI taxonomy): Eukaryota > Viridiplantae > Streptophyta > Magnoliopsida > Nymphaeales > Nymphaeaceae > Nymphaea > Nymphaea colorata. The sequence continues at coordinate 16,941,316 of NC_045144.1, forward strand.
AGACCTCAAGCGCGCCGCACGTACCCTAGAGGACCCTGCTGCGATCTTCCCGTGCACCAGATCAGATGGATTCAGGTACGCTTCCGCTTCAGTTTAAGGTTTCGTTTATTTCAATGATTTAGCAAGAGCATGATCCTGTTTAGGGTATATACGTTTGGTTTTGTATATGCGTTATGGGGAGAAATTCCAACAGAATCTTCCATCAATAAAGGTTTCATTGGAGTAATGCGGCAGCCGATGCTGATATTGGACCCTCTATTTTGTAGAATTTTGGTTTAGGTCGAGATGTGATAATTTTGCCAGTCGAGTGGATTTGTCATGTTGCTCAGTCTTGCTTATGATTGGTCGGAGTAAGACAAAACGCAAAGAAATAATTTTTTGATCGCTTCTACTTGTTGCAGATATTTGAGCACATGGTTTTTCTTGCTTTTTTTTGTTTTTACTCCCAAAGTATCGGCATTTCCTTTAAAGAATTGCCAGGCAGAGCATAACCTTACTGATATCAGCAACTGTTCAAGAAACTAAACACCATAAAGAATTAAAAAAAGACAGAAAGCAAGGATGTTCATCCCTGTAGAATATTCCGTTCTGGAGGATGACTTCCCAATTCTACATATCAACATTGGAACAATGCCAGACATGAAATGATTCAGAAAAACCTTCCAAGCCAAGGCCTCAATCAAAATCCTTCTTGATGTCTCTCCTCTCCTCCACAATGAACAGTTCTTCTATCAGACCTTCCAAGCCAAGGCCTCAATCAGTATCCCTACCAACTATTTAAAACCCACCATATCTAGGAAGATAAAATATGAAGATTCTTTATAAAGTCCTCTGCATTAATCTGCATCCTCATCATATTTGATCGGGTACATGGCAAGCCTTTTCTGACCCATTTTTGCAGAATTTAATTTGATGAGTTCTGTTTGGAGGAACAGATCCTTGCTTTGGGCCAAATAAGCAAACTTCTCTTTCCACACCAACCCAACTTGATGGTACTCCTCCACACCAACCCAACTTGATGGTACTCCTTCACCGTTACAATTCTCTTGAATAGATTTTTCTGGAGAAGATGCTATCGAATTTAAAGTATCTATTGTCACAAATTAATCTGTTTATGAAGAACCAGGGCAAGGTAATTGCTTAAGGAGAAAGGACCAACAATGCATCGTTATGTAATAGTTTGCCAGTAGAGACACTTTGTGAGTTTTTTATGAATCTGCCTAAAAGTTTGTGGCAGATTCATTAGACACATAACTATTATTTCATAACTATTATTTCATGAACCTGCTCTAATCTTCAGGTGGGGAATATGTTCACAAGAAATCATCCAGTATATATATATATATAGAGAGAGAGAGAGACAGAGAGCATGACAACATTCGGATGATTTTTTTTATATTTGGCAATGCAAAAAACGATCACATTTATTTGATGGCTAAAGAGTTATCACCAATGAATTGTCATCGTGAATGCACTATTTAAATGTTTTAACTGCTTACCATTTGAAGTTCGTTGGACTTGACCAATATATTTGAACTGAAGTTAGAAAAACAAAGAAAAAAAAATTAATGGCAGCAAATGTGAGGGCCATTTCCAGAAAAACTTTTAGAAAAAAAAAAGAAGCAAAGGATGATTTTCAGAAGTATGCGACACAAGGTTGGGCATCAAAGTGGAAATTTTCTAAATATATTTGGGTAGTTTCTGGGTCCAATGTATAAGGAAACCATGCACCTTGCCTGAGTCCAGAGCAGAGGCGGAGGCAGGTTTGAACAGCAAGTGGGCAGTAGCCCAAACAAACCAAAAAACAAAAAAGCCTATTTTCTTATTGATAGATTAGGGTAATTTTTTTCTTTTGTATATTGATGCTCTTTAAAAAAATTTAAATGTCTCGTAGCCAGAATTTTCTAGCTCTGTCCCTGGTCAAAAGACTTAGTTGCTACTTGCTAGAGCCCAGATTAATCCGGTTATCTTGAGTTCCATTTAATATTGCATATAAATTTATGCTTTGACCCAACATTATTGTCGTTGTTATTTGTGCTATATATATATATATATATATCTATATATATATATATATAGAGAGAGAGAGAGAGAGAGAGAGCGAGAGAGCTAGTGAGTAATTGGTATGTCCCAGAATACAAACCATACTACTTAAATATAATGATTATGGTGCACTTTTTGTTGTCTAACCAGGCAGTTACGATTTCAAGATTGAACGACTGTAACGACTGCAAGAGGGGCCCGCAGGGAAGGGCCGAGGGTGACCGGAGGCTCGGGTAAGGGTGCCGGGGACAACTGGGTCGTCGCAGCCACCTGCTGCCGAGGTGCCATGCGTGGGATGGGCAGCCACCTGCTGCTTGGCGCCGAGAGGAGCGACCGCTTGTCGCTAAGGGCTGCGGCCTGTGAGGCGGCCGAGAATACCGAGGGGGGCAGAAGCCGGGAGGGGGCCGGCAACGCCTACCTGCCTATCGCCTGATGTGGCTCGGCCACGTACATCGGAGAGGGCCAACGGAGACGGGGTAGGCCGAGGAGAGGTCCGAGTGGTCTAGCGGGTGAGCTAGCCCAATCGGCCAAACTATAACATGTTTTGTATTAAATTAGGTTTTATATACACATTAGGATGTTTATATATATGTGTGTATATATATATATATATATATATATATATATATGAGACCGAAACCGTTGCGCAGCCATACCTATACATGTTTGACAAGATATAATTAATAACCTATGTTCTTGTGAGATGTATGTAAGATTTAATGATTATGCACAATTTTCACTAAAAAAATTTCACTCAATAAACCCAACATGTTGATAATAATCCAGGCCTTCCCGGCAATACCCAGCTTAACTTTTGGTGGCGACTGTTTATGAGTTTCAAACTGGCCCCTGCTTCCACGCCTGGTTGGGCCAGACCAGACTCAAGGTTTATTGGGCTCGAGGGTCAAACTTCGACTTAGACTCGGCTCGGCTCAGCTCCGCTCGGCCTACCTACTTCTGAGCTAGTCATAGGACTCACATTAATTTGTGGGCTCTACAGTATTTGATGAAACCCCACTACACAATTTTGTACTGATTGAAGGGGACACATAGAGAATATGCTTGGTCCGATTGGTGTAATTTCTCCCACTATCTTGTACACTCTCTATCAGGCTTTAATATATATACTCCTTCTACTCACCCAACTATTGTCGATCATAGGATATATTCAAATTAGAGTCATTTTTGAAAAAACATACTCAATGATCAACATGTATGAGTGATAAGACTTAGTTGAAAGCATATAATGCCCTGATGATGTAGCCAAATAAGAAAATTGGGATCAAGTCACTACTTGTTTGAATCACCCATCATCACAAAACACATGACTGGTTTTGCTAGAGTGGTCGATACAATGCGTTGACAACTAGATGAAAGACTTTCATGGTTGGTCGACTTATGTTTCTTAAATTTTTTCAATGGTACTAGTTGGAATGCTGAAACTCTTACCCTTCCCCATCCCCAATTGCACGTGACTGCTTTCGGTGGCCTGGGATCGGCATCCGGGCCTGGGCAACAGGCTGTCCTGGCCCGTCTGGCACAACTCGAAACCCCACATCCGAGCGTGTGCCCAGCTTGATTAAAACAAAAAAAAATGTTAATGTAAAATCAAATTTTTTAAAATATAAAATATTTTTTAATAATAAAATATGTATCATTATTAAATAAAAATAATATTAAAAAATAAATTGGGCCCGATGCCCAGAGTTAGTCCTGCTGTGCTTTTCATTGGAACTTGAGATTAAGGGGGTATTTGGATGACATCCGTCTCTAACTCAGTTTTGTAAAAACTAGCTTTTATGAAAACCAAGTTTTTTAATAAGTTTTATAAACTTGGCTTTTATGTTTTAGGGACATCCAGAACTTGATTTTGAATAGCTTATGGGGGATCAGGCTTCTCAGTTTCTCTTACAAAGCCAGGTTTTCTAAAAACTGGGTTTTCTTCAAACCAGTTTTGATGGCACCCAAACACTCCAAAAACGTGGTTTTGGAGGGCAAAACTATGTTTTGTTTTGTTTTCCAATTTCCACAGCCATCAAACGTGTTTTCTGTAAGGAAAACAGTTCCAACTTAATTATTCAGGTGTGAGGTATCTAAGTTTGGAGCGCACATCGGACCTATCAAGTTGACTTCTCGTGGAGAAACCACACAGATGGTCAATGGATCGTGGATAACTCGTAAGTGACCCGTTTTCAAGACTGGATCTGTGAACAAAAGAAAAAATAAAAAAGAAAACGGGTCATACCGATGAGCGCCATGAGGGGAAACATCGAGAACATGGGCCGCTTGCAGCCCACGTATATTGGATGTCCTGTTCTTCCAGGAGCGCAAGGTCGGAACGTTCTGTCCTCCTTATTCTCTCCAACATAGCAGATAAGAACTCCCAGCTATGTAGGTACCATTTGTACGCAACAAAAATAAAACAAGTAAATGTCAAAATTATATTATATTTTGAAAAAATCCTTTTTAGGATCCTAAAGAATCAATGAGAGGTTGAAATGTATGTTTTTACTATAGCTGTTTACAGGTAGAGTATCTTGTGGATTATGACCGTATGAACTCTGATTTTGTGAATTTTTTATTGAATGTTGAACTGATGATGATGATATCATGATTAGCAAATTGCAATTTTAATCTTGTCATTGATCAATTTTGTGGTTTATGACAATTTTCAGTCATATATATTATATACATAATATTATTATGATTATCATAAATTAATCATAATAATAATAATAAATACTCTCGCCACACCGCCTCATCTAAATTTTTTGAAATGCGCTGTGCCGGCACCCACATCCGCGTCCGCACCCGCACCCCGCACCTTGGTGACATAGGTTTTCAAGGGAAGCTGAGCATTATAAGCAACCAAAAGTTTCCTAGTAGAACATTGATCTCTGATCATATATGGTCATGAACAAGGTATGTTCTGCGTGCACAATCCCACAGAGAATTTTTTCAACCATATAAAGACATATGAATAGGTGATCCAGGCACGAGCAAATCTATTCATCACTAGGGCATTCTCCTTCCAAGATAGGATCTTTTCTGTCTAATTTTTTTAAAATTATTGTATGGAAGTAACATAATAATATATTCAACTTATTTGAGATTTAGTTCTTTTGAAGCTCAAGATTCTATCTTGGAAGGAGAATGATCTTCTTACTGGTTCCAATCCCTATCTGATTTTTGGGGTATATGAAAACTCCAACTCGGCTGTGTATTTTATATATATATATATATATATATATATATATATATATATATATATATATATATATATATATATATATATATATATATATATATCTGTGTGTGTGTGTGTGTGTGTGTGTATGTATATATGTGTGAGACGTTCGATATATGACACTAGCAATCATTTCACTTAGAAACTCTTGGTGCATCGCTGATGCACTTCCTTGAAAACTCTTTATTTGTCACCAATAATACCGGTAGAAACTGTTGGCCCATCGCTATGGGTCTTTGAAATACTAAAATATAAAATATTAAGGGTTTCAAGTATTGGTTGACATCGAACCAGACACCCGATGGGTATATTATTGATGGACAGACCCGACCCAATAACTAAGTGTTAAGACCCCAAATTTTTCCACATCAGAACTAAAGCGATATCAAAATTTTACGAAAGAAAATGTGAAAAATTGCAATTTCAAAGCCAATTTCGAATCTAAAAAACAATTTACAATCAAATCATGAATTAATCTCTCTCTCTCTCCCTTAGTTAAAGAAAAATCAAATTCTAAAGAAGCAATAAGTGTTAGAATTAAGCTCACCTAACCTACTTAATCCAAGTAGGTTTGATCCTGGTGCACCCAAATGTGATGTCAATTTGAGCTAGGTTCGGTAAGCATGGGCTCAGCTCAGTCAAAAGGGTAGGTCTGTCCTGTGACCCAATCAGTGGACAAAAATAGACTTTGACCGAATCGAATCCACTTTGACTAAGCTCAAACAAGTATAACTTTCTTAAGTCAAATTCATCAAATTATCTCAAACAAAGTCAAACTACTCGCAAATGAGCTTTGACTTTGGTCAATTGCTGAACAATTTTGCCCTTTTATGATCCAATTGAGATTACGGAGCCTAAATTGGTTTATGAAAGGAAAATATACATTTGGATTTGTCAAATAAATAAATCAAATACAAAATTAAAATTCAATATTTCAAACCAAAGTTGGATTTAGTTCAAATCCATCTTTAATCAAGTTATGAACGAAAATACCCTTTTCGAACCAAATTTGATAGAATTTTCAAATTTTATTCATATTTTAATTGAATTGTCATAATTTAATAACATTTAGAGCTTAACAACTAGGTTTTAACCTAACAAGCTCAATTTCAAACCAAGAAAAAAATAAATAGTAAAATAAAGCAAAATCAGGTGCAAGGGAGTTTTTGTCTAAAATTTTGGTCAAAGTTGGTCAGCTAGGTCTGAACTAAGGTTGACCACACCAAGCCCAGCCCACCTAGCTCATGTAAATGAGCTAAGAATGGTTAATTAGAGCCATTAAACCATATTTAACTCATTTTTTAAGTCCACAAGGTCTTAAGTAAGTTCCCAATGTGAGTTAAGAAAGTGGTTGAACCCACCTCCTCCTTTATATAAACCTTCCCTTGGCCACCAAGGGGGAGGATGAAAATTTTGATGTGGTATCAAGTTGCTACAGATAAGGAGCTAAGAGGGAGAACCCAAGGAGAAGAAGAAGAATTTATCCAAGCCCCCTTTCCCCTTTCTCCATTCTTCTTCTTCATTTTCCACTATTCTTTCCATTGATTTTGCTAAGTTAGGGTGCTTAAGTGAACCCTTTCTTAGGATTTTCATAGTGATAAGTTCTCTTTCTCACTCCAAATTCCAGCAAGCAAGATATTCTTCTTCTATCTTTGCTAAGCTCGAATCCAAGCTTAGATTCTTGCTTATGATTGCTTGATTTAGAAAACAAGTGAAGAAGAAGATCAAGCATCAAGACCGACCACAAGGTAGGTGATTTTAACTCATTTCTCATGTACTTTAGCTTCTTTGTTTCATTTTAATTTCAGCAATTCTTGGGAGGGGTTTATTTTTATTTATTTTATACCTGACAATGATGTTCAACTAAGGAAAACCTACAATTAAATGTACATATTAATGCATAATGCATGCATGAGTCAGTTTTTCTAAAAGAGGAACCCATGAATCAAATTTTTGAAAAGGGCCCCAAGGCCATGTTCCTTTCAAAACAACAAGCTTAAAACCATTTTGAACTCCATATCATGAGAGAATCCAACAGAGAGAGAGTGATTTTGCTGCAACATATATGATGAAAATGCCTATTAGGGATGGATACATTCTTATGAATGTGATCCACCTTGCATGGCAAAATTATGGATGAATTAGCTTGAACATTGTTTTGTTTTCTTTCTCATTTGAAGTCATTTGGATTCATGTATTTCAATTTAATTGGTCAAGGGTGGTAGAGAAGATTAAAAACAAGTTTTCAATCTTCCTAGTAAAAGAACCCAGCCATGAATCGTCATGATTCATGAGTTATAGGGTCCCTTGATTAAATTACCTTTTAAAGAGTAGGATACGTGTATATATATATATATATATATATATATATATATGTATATATATATGCACATGCAATCTCTTTTTTCCTCATTTAACATCAGGTTGGAACATGTTTCCAAATTGATTTTTAAAAAAATGGATCATTTTGTTGATTTTCACAGTACAAAGCTATGAAGTCACCTTCATTTAATTTTAAAATTTATTAAATTTCAGCAATCCATACGTAAAACGTATGCAAGTGGTTGAAATTAGACCACACTTTATAGGAATTAGCTTAAGAATGTCAAATGTTACATATCTGAGATGTCAATTTTCAGCCACAAATTGGCTATGCTTTGAGAAACAATAAAAAAAAATTAAACATATCCAATCAGCCTCCTAAAACACCTTTTATGGGTTGTTGATATCATTCATAAATCTTCATATTTGCATGGGATAAATAATCTCTTAAAACGCTGAAAATTTTCATTTTTCCTTTTCCTAAAAGGGGGATCAACTATCCTAAGATCGTCCAAAGAAGTTGACGATTCCATTGGCATGACATTTGAAATTTGAATAGGTTTGAAAAACTTATTGTTTCTATCTAAGAAACAAACTCTCTATTGGAATCAATGTCCACAATTTTCAGCTATCCAAATCAACACAAGATCTGATTTTTTTTAGCTATTTTGAGACAAAAGTGAATGTCTTCCACGTCTCCGATCAATTTGATAAATTGATTTTGGCATGATTTATATATTTTTCATTATTTTGATAATTTTATGTTAAGCCTCAAGCTTATGGACTGCTTCTCTAATTCTTGTGTTTAATAGTATAATAAGCACACTTAGAGAAAGTCATACATTTTAATTAAAATCAATCTTTATGTGTAGATTGTATGACATGTAATGAATGGACTTCGAGAGATTATGAGAGAGTGAAGAATGAATGTTTCATATGAATGAGCTTTGAGAGATTATGAAGGAGAGAATGATGAATGTCTCATGTAGTTTCACTTCTCATTTCATGCATTCACTTTCACCAAAGTCAATAGCACCACATGCACATTCTCAAGAAACTAAGTAACTCAAATTTGAGTTGCACAAAGTGACCAAGTCATATTGCAACAAAAATTTGTAAACTTCACTTAACTTCAAAAGAAAACACAAGCAATGCATTTACTATTAAAAAATTCAATTTTAATCTTCAAAATCCCCAAGAATTGTGGATTCAAATCAAATGGCACCAAAAACAAAAGTTTTTAAATCAGCTTGAAAACCCTCCAATCTTCGAATTCATTTTCAAAATAAGTTCAAATCACTTATTCAAAATGAATTTTGGTTCTTGAATCTGAAACCTTAGAGTACAAGCATATAAGATTTGCATCAATAACTCGTACATGATTCAAATTATCCTTAGTCCTTGGTTCAATTACCCCTATTAAAGGTGGCAGGAACAATTAGACCTCGTACTGACAAGCGGATCCCTTTCTCTTAAAAAGTATTCTTCTAAACCCCAATTTTAAAAGAATTTTGCTGATTCGCATTTCAACCCCCTTTGGAAAAGGGATGGGGTGCGAACAAATGGCACACCTGGTGGGACCCGTCATCGTTTGTTTAAGGGCCTATTTGGATCGTATACAAGTTATATCAATTGCAACAATTTTTCATAAACATGCGTAGTAAACATTGGCGAGATTCCATGAACCTCTTTTATTTATCCTACCCCTCCTCAATTTAGGGATTGTATGCAGCCCATGTATGCTCTCAAGTTTTCAAATCTATATCTTAGGAATGTATGCAATAGAACCATCTATTTCACATCTTAACATGAGTTTTGAAAAACAAATCCTTACCTACATCATATTCCGGTCATCATGTTGCCGGGCTATTTTTAGGATATTAGTCCAAGATATAACCTTACAACTGGACCACCCAATTGGACTGAAAAGTCCTCCGATTAGTACTGAAACAGACAATAGTTCTGGTATATCGATGGGTGAACAAGGAGAATTGGAGAACCCAAATCTAGAAAACCCTTGGAGGAGTCTATGCCAGTACCATAGATTTGTTATATAGGCATACCTTAAATTTTGGATAAATTAAGAACAATTTACCTGTTTATTTTCCATAGGTTCCAAGACCAATTTTTCAAAACAATGCATATAGGCAGGAGTCCTAAAAAATGCATTATCAATTTTTCATTAATTACTTGTTTGAATGCATGAGATGTGATGTTTTACCTTGTCTCCAAACCATGTCCAAACCCATTGTCAAAAATCTTCTCAAGTTTTTAGTGGGTCAATTCATGTCAACGTCTAATACTTTCTTTTGTCTAGATGGACTCAAAAAGTACTTTCCCATATGACCACATCCTATTCGGGTAGTGTCAAAGTCGATTCGGACTTTGCATCATCCCAAGTGGAGTCTACCTACCTCAATGGTATCTTCCATGGCACCCAACTTTTCGGTGTATGTTCCCAGACAATTTAGACGATTGCGGTCTCGAAGAAGCAGTTAGTCTTGCCATGCAACCTGTCAACGGCAGTCTAATCCATGCAATTACTGAAAGATGGAACCCAATGACCAATACATTTTGGTTTTTATGGGATGAAATTACAATCACTCTAGATGCGTTTTCAAGCATTATGGGTTTGCCAGAGCCAAAACGTGACCCAAAAAGACCAATTGAAGACTAGTTCCTTGTGAATCAAGGTAAAGTCAAAACTCTAAAAGTGATTCGTAAGCTCATAGGAAAACGAAGTTGGCGCTTTCTAGAGAAAAATGGATATCAATATTTTTGACTACAAGAACTTGGTGAAACATATTCCCAATATGTCAACCCTGCTTCACTATCTAGAAGTGTTCCAGACAAGTAAAAAAACTCTATGGTGACTTGCACCACGGGTCTTATCTTCTTCAACAATGGAGAACACGTAATGGATTTTCGCACAGCTCGCCTCTTCAGAAAATGGGAGCATGTCAAAGTCCGTCACATATCCATAGCAATGGCAGCTGTAGCATTTCTTTACAGAGGGCTGACCAAATTCTCAGTTAGGGATGCAGACTCGATAGAAGGATGTGTCTTCGCACTACAAGCATGATTCTACAAACACGTGAGGCTACAATCATGTCATTTTCAAAACACCAATGGCCAGTTATCTTGTATGGAGCACTACCATAGGAAGTGGATGACTCAACCATCATTTGGGATTTCTTTGATAAAGAAGTCATCAAGTCAATATATACCTACAACCCAGTTAGAGGAAGTCTTCTATTAGGACCATTTTTCGTAGTTGAATACCATCCAGAGCGTTGCCTCGAACAATTCTCACTGTGTCAAAGGAAAGCCTATCCAATTGAGTCAGAAGGAGCCATCATAGAGTGTGAATTGGATACCGAAGAGTGGTCCGAGTTATACACCTATGCCCAATAACGTTGGAAATCATTTGCTCACTTTTATCTTGTCTTTGGTCCGAGAATGAGTCCCGAATATGTAAAATGGTGGGATGAAGTCCCCCCATCTATCCTTCTGTCCTAGATTATCATGTCTAGTTAATCAAGCCAGTTTTTGTCAAGTTGTGCTGAACTTTGTCAAGCCTTGTCAATCTCATCTTTCTTTCAATATGAAATCAAAATTTGTCGTTTTCTCCTTTATACAAATTATCTCTCATCAATTCAAATCCTAACATTTTCAATTTTTCTTCTTACAAGGTGAACATCTGCTTTATGGTCGAGACCAGAAGCCAACAAAGGAAAGATTGAAATGAAGTTAGAGCAATCTTTTATGGGAGATAAGCGAGAAGAATCTTCCTCAGAAATACCTCCCACGATAGAAGCGAATGATCCAGAATTTAAAGAATACAGAAGATTTCGAAAATACATGATTATGTTCAATGAAGAACAAGCCCAGGCAGAGAGGACCAAAAAAAAGGGAAGAAAACAAAGAAATATTCATCGAGCAGTTCCGACTCTTCTGAAGGCACTGCCATAGAATCCAGTAGTGAGGATGAACCAAAGACTCCCAAGATAAAGAACAAAGGAGAATTATAGAAAAAAAAATTCAGGAAGTTGAAAAAAGTTGAACGCAGTTCAACTCAAAGGAAAGAACTAAAGGAATTTCACCTGCGAAGATTTCTATGAAAGTTTTGAAAATGACAAGTATATAAAAAATTTACCTAAAAAATTTATAAAATTTGATGGCCATGGAGACCCAAAGGCACATTTGGCTATATTATTTGCAGAATGCTATAAATTTCACCACAATCATAGAGCTCTCTTTCAATGCTTCCCAAGGTGGTTAGAGGGAATTACAACACAGCGGTACCAGAAGCGTATCAATCCAGTTGAATTGAAAAATTTTGACAAATTAATTAACCTTTTCATCGAAAGGTTCATCCAGAATGTCGAAACTGCACCAACAATCACCACGCTGTGTTTTCTGAAACAAAGGCCAAGTGAAAAGGTGAGGTACTTTATTCAAAGATGGAGGTCTTCAAGCAACAAGATGAGTGACCCAATCTCTGAATCCCACTCACTGGGACTGATCGTGAACAATTTGACACAACCACTGAGGAGCCTCATTTATAATGCTCCAATCAAGTCTTTTATCGATCTCACCGAGAGAGCAAAATGCATTGAAGCAGTAATTGAAAATCAAACTTTTGATGTTGTCATCCCGGTAAAGGTTAGGGAAGTTACAAAGAAGAACAACGTGAGTCAAAATGCTCCAGCCAACATCATAGCCGATGCCGCCACCTTCAAAAAAGAAAGGGCAGAGTATCCCAAGAATAAAGGGGTAACAGACAAAGCTAGTAGCAGTAACAACGGAACTAAAAACAAACATCCTAGATGAGGATACGATAGAAAATTCACTCAATTACAGCAAACTTATAAAGAAGTCATGCACATGTTGATTGAAAGAGGCACTCTGTTTTTTTCGAAAGTTTTCAACCGCTCACCAATGATGGGGAAAAACAAAGAACAATTATGCAAATTTCATGGTGCACCAGGACATGATACAGAAAATTGCCTTGTACTAAAAAATATTGTGCAATATGTACTCAACAAAGAAATCATCAAGGAGGTCAGTGAACAACCGGAAATCCTCAAAAACCCTTTTCCTAAACATGGAAAATGAACAATTTCAATGGTCAAGTTTTCAACAAATCTTCAAGTCGTGGTGGCAAACAAAAGGGATACAACATCCCTGGATTTCTTTGGGTTACTCTCCAAACATGATAAAGGATCTGTCAATGTACAAACTTGGTCGGGCAAACAAGACAGTTAGACAGAGATCGATCAAAAGTCACAAATATGGGATCCTAAACCTTTGGAATCCATTTTAAGGAATTAGATTCCTTACCTCAAGTCAAGAAAGAAGGATTTAGCCCTAACAGGTGGAATGAATGGGCTTTTGGACTATATGAAAATGGTCCGATCGCATTTTCTGATAAAGATCTACCAATTGGAGGCACGTCACATAATGATGCCTTACGCATAGTGGTAGAAACAAGGGACACTAGAGTTTCTCATGTTCTAATCGATGGTGGAGCAAGCGTGAATATTTGTCTACAGCAGACATCTTATACATTAGGCATAAGGTAAACCGACTATACTCCATCATCAATTTTCATCCATGGATATGACTGAACAGGACAACCTTGCATAGGATGTATATGTTTGGATCTGAATATCTCTGATACGTATCATTGGGTTTTATTCCATGTGGTGGATATAGAACCCTCATTCAATTTATTGCTTGGTGGACCATAAATCCATGCTACCATGCTACCAATGCGGTTCCTTCCACTCTACATCAGCGTGTCGAATGGACTCACAACAGTAATACTTTAACAATCTATGTAGAGGATAGACAAAATCATCTTGTGCATCCAATGATTCTAGTACCAATATATACAATCAAGGTACCTAGTATTCGTGTCTGCAGAGAAGAAGAAATATCTCAAGGATTTAGCAAATTGGCCATTTGGAAACCAAAGAAACAAATGTGGGTGAAAAATGATACCAAGCTACAAACAAGTTACAAAAGTCATCCATTGTTCAAAAATTTTTGCTAGAATGAGAAAGGATTGGATTTGCTCATGCGCCATGGCTACCAGCCATTCCCTGACCTTGGCAAACATAAAATGGAATCTTGGAACCAATTACCTTGATAGGACAACGAGAAACTCAAGCCTTGGGATGTCAAAGTTATGAAAAAGTGGATGCTGAGGAAGAAATCAACCCAGTACCTTTTGTCAAGAGCAACCACATAGGCGGATGTTCACCATCATTCTGAATCAACAAATCTGTTATCATTTTGTCATCGTTTTGTCATTTTGTAGTCATTGTACTCCAATAGACCAAGTGTCTTTATTTTGTAATACCTTCAAATTTGCAATGACATATGCAATTTACTTCCATATAAAATGTCTCAAATCTCATCTAACCTCTTTATAATCTTTAGGATGGCACCTGAGGATCAAACACCAAGAGCCTTCAAGGAGGTAAATCCAGAACTCACTGAATCAGAATGTCAAGAGTTCATCCAAATAAGAAAGCAAGATCAACCGTCACCTTTGATTAATGATCCAATTGAGGAAATTAACATTGGCACGAAAGAGAATCCAAAGATTTTGCAAATCAAAACAAGTCTCTCAGCAGAAAAAAGAAAAGAGTTGAAAGACTTCCTCAAAGAGCATCAAGTAGCCTTTGCATGGACTTATGAGGATATGTCAGGACTCAATACAAAATTAGTAAAGCATGACTACCATTGAAACCAAAATGCAAGCCAATCAAACAAAAATTGACGAAACTAGACCCACGTCTTAAATGACAGGTTAAGGAAGGTCTAAAAGACCTACTAAAGGTAGTCTTCATCCGAACAATTGACTATCATGAATGGTTAGCAAACATTGTGGTCCTAGTTGTTTGAATCACCAATCATCACGAATCACATGACTGGTTTTGCCAAAGTGGTCGATAGAATGCGTATTGACAACTAGATGAAAGACTTTCATGGTTGGTCGACTTATGTTTCTTAAATTTTTTCATTGGTACTAGTTGGGAAGCTGAAAGTCTTACCCTTCCCCATCCCCAATTGCACGTGATTGCTTTCGGTGGTTTGGGATCAGCGTCGAGGCCTGCGCATCGGGCTGGCGCGGCCCGACTCCCGAAAATCGAGTTCAGGCCCGAGTCGAAACCCCACATCCAAGCTAGTGCCCAGTTTGGTTAAAACAAAATGAAAATTAATATAAAATAAAAAATTTTAAATATAAAAATATATTTTTAATAATAAAATATATATCATTATTAAATACAAATTATATTAAAAAATCAATTGGGCCCGATGCACAAGCTTAGTCCTGTTGTGCTTTTCATTGGTACTAGAGATTAAGGCGGAATTTGGTTGACATCCTTCTCTAACCCATTTTTGTAAAAACTGGCTTTTAAGAAAACCAAGTTTTTTAATAAGTTTTAGAAACTTTGTTTTTATGTTTGGTGACACATCCAAAACTTGATTTTGAATAGCTTATGGGGGGATCAGGATTCTCACACTCTTTTACAAACCCAGGTTTTCTTAAAAGTGTGTTTTCTTCAAACCAGTTTTGATGTTCTTTATAGTCCCTTTACCCATTTCAATCTCCACAGCCATCAAATGAGTCTTCTATAACGAAAACAGTTCCAACTTAATTATTCGGGTGTGAGATATTAAGTTTGGAGCACACATCGGACCTATCAAGTTATCATCTCATGGAGATGCAACATGGATGGTCAATGGATCGTGGATAACTCATCAGTGACCCATTTTGAAGACAGAATCTGCAGAAAGAAAAAAAAAAGAAAAAAAGAAAACAGGCCATATGCATGAGTGCCACGAAGGCAAAACGTCAAGAACATGGGGAATGGGGACTAAAATATGGGCTGCTTGCAGCCCGTATATATCGCGTGTCCCATTTTTCCAGGAATGCCATGGCGGAACGTTCTGTCCTCGCTTATTCTCTCCAAGATAGCAGATAGTAGCTCCCAGCTCCGTGGGACCGTGGGTACCATTAGTACGCAACAAAAATAAGAGAAGTAAATGTCAAAATTATATTAAATTTTGTATAAAATGTGATATTGATAAATAAAATTTATATACGTCGATATGAGATGAAAAAAAAAGTTATTTGTTTGTTCTCAGCTTAGCTCGGTAAAAAGTTTGTGCCTCTCTAAATCCTTTAATTTGGATATTTTTTAAAAATTCTTTATCATGTATACTTATATTGGATCTATTATGAAGCCTGACATTTAGAGAGCAATTTAATTCATTTGGAAACTTTTAATTTTTTTTGAAGCTGGTGAAAAATTTTCCTTTAGGTAATTGGCGTTTAGAATTGTTTACAATAAAAATAGAAGTTTGGCATTAGCAAATTTAGATGCTTTAACAAATCTTAGATTTCAAACTTTTCCGGTTTTCATTTCCGCTACCTTTTTTTTCCATATAGCCTTTAATTTCCTTTAACGTTTTTCAGGTCATTTCATAGTAATTATTGTGTAATTTTGTCGTTATTTCTGGTTATTTTCATACTTTCCCTATATAATATTAAATTTACACCGTAGACGGTAGACAATTTATTTCCAACTCACATTTGGGTTTGCGTAACTGTTAAACATTTGCAATGAAGAAACATTTGAGTTAAATATATGCATATGAACTTTGGCGACATAAAAATTTTTCATTAGAGAGGACAAACAAAGTTTTAACAAGGGCTACAATATAACTTTTTAAGATTTTATATAACCTAAATGATTTTTTTTTTTAAATTACATGTATTTTTTTTTTTTTTAAACTGTAGGGGACATCATGGCAACCCTGAATATGAACCTAGCCAAACCATATGATGGGAGTATCCAATGGCACATGCTCATGTAGGCTTTGCAGATTTACATACTAATCCTTCATTGTAATTTAATTAGTAATTCATTTATTTATATATTGGTGCCCCTCAACTATTAACTTTTTAAAGGTTCTGCGCTTCAATCAGAAATTTCGACCACCACCTTTAGATGTAGTAGGGTTCGACTAAAGCCTTTCTTCCGAGAAGATGCTTTGAAGGGGAAGGCAAGCAACTGGCATAATCCTTTCGACCCCAACTTCTTCTCACACTGTGAGAAGCGCCGAACACCAACACTGTAGACACTGAGGAAAGAACATTGGGCGTACTGTTCATAAACCAAACTCCAACTGTAGATTCACATTACAAATTACAATGAGAGAAGGAGACAAAATGATTGTGAAGAGAAGTCGCAGAGAAATAGGAATGGAAAGGAATGCAAAACGAAATACAAACAAACAAACAAACAAAAGGAGGCATCTTAAACGAAGGCAATACAGTATAACGTAAACTAAGTATGCAAGTTGAAACTGAAAAAGAGAGAGAGAGGTGGCACAATGTAGCACCACATTTTAATGCCAATAACATTCAAGGGGAGCAGTGCTTCGTAAACATCACCGCAGCAAGCACTAAGCGTAGCCACACATGCCATATAGGCAGTAGGACCCCTTACGGCACTTGTTCCCGCATCTCCCGCAGTTCTTTCTGTCGAACGCCAGATTCACGCACCTCCCCTTGCAGCACGTCTTCGTGAACCTGCACCTCCTCCCACATTTGCCGCAGTTGAGGCGATCGGTCTTCCGATCCACGCACTTCTTGTGGCAGCAGTCAGGGCCAGGGCTTCCCTTCAGTTTGCAGATCTTCCGTTTTTTGTCGCACCTTTGCGGCTTCCAGGATCTGGCCAGGTACCGGCGCAGTCCGAGCGACGGCAGGTCGCCAGAGTAAGGCTCCTCCTCGGCGGTGGGGTCCTCACTGCCGCCAACTACACCTTCCTCTGGTTCCTCGTGTTCTTCGGTTGCGGCTGGGAGTGTCGTGGATGCGACCACCAAAATGAGAGCCCCGATGACTGCTGCTGTTAGGAGTAACCGTGGTGCGGCCATGGTGGTGGCGGCGGAGGCGGAGGTGGTGGTGGTCGTACGGCTAATGATGGAAGCAAGAGGTGGATTGAGAGGGAAAGAAATGAGATGATGTTGGTTTTATAGAGAATTAGCCAGTACTGCTTGGGCTCTTAGTTGCCGGCATGACTGGGCTTGAGTTTGCCAGTCAGGCTTAGCTCATAGCGACTTGGTCTATGCAAGATAATTAATGATTGTTATAATGAAATAGACCGAGTCTAAATCGTCATGCGTAATCACACACTGAGTCCAACATTCACAATCAATGGAATGTGAAGTCACGTATGATTAGTTGTAAAAACAACGTATTAGTTTCAGTAAGTCATTATATAAAACCTACTTATTCAGCCTTCATGTTTACCAAACGTACTGGATTAATCACAATTAATTAACACAAATTCATTTAAAATATAAATGTAAATGACAATTAAAAAATATTAGTAACGTAGAATGGATTTAATTAAAAATTTTTGTATTAAACCATTGTATTTGCAAATCCAGTAGCGTGTTCTAATATTTCTTTTAACAGAGAACCTATCAATTGAAACCATTGTATGTGGGCACTATAACTTTGTGTCCTAAGTGGTGGAGCATGGCATCATGTTTAAGAATGCATCAGTGACCGCTATGATCCTTATTTCTAGGCATTGGTTGTTAACTTCACCAATAAAGAACCACTACTGAAACAGCCTGTTTAACCATGGGCTTACTACAAGTAATATTGAGAGGAAGGTGGTTACAAGATAATTTTATTCCATAAAAATTACGAGCACACCCCCAAAAGCCTAGTGAATTATGTTTTGCCACAAAAACACAAAAACAGATTATGTCTACATTCTAGGGAGAGAGAGAGAGAGAACAAAGTTACTGGAGAAAATTTACTCTACCTCTTCGTGTGGACATAATAATAAGTCAAGGTTTGTCCACACACAGAGCAAGGAAAAAAGAAAAAGGCATGGAATAAATCACAATTGATTCTTTCAATTAACATTGAACTTTTATTCTTTCTAGTAATTAAATCAATATTGGGATGAGAGATGGCGTATCGCTGTTAAATTTTTACTGCCTAAAATTTGAAGTTCATTGGACCTGACCAATATATTTGAACTGAAGTTACAAAAACAAAGAACAAAAATTAATGCCAGCAAATGTGAGGGCCATTTACAGAAAAACTTTTAGAAAAAAAAAAGCAAAGGAGGTTTTTCAGAAGTATGTGACACAAGGTTGGGCATCAAAGCGGAAATTTTCTAAATATATTTGTGTATTTTCTGGATCTAATATATAAGGAAACCATGCACCTTGCCTGAGTCCAGAGTAGAGGCATAGGCAGTTGTGAACACAATGTGGGCAGTAGCCCAAACAAACAAAAAAAAAGTTTATTTTCTTATTGATAGATTAGGGTAATTTTTTTTTGGATATATTGACGCTCTTTAAAGTTTAAATTTTTTAACTTATGTCTCGTAGCCTGATTTTTTTAGCTCTGTCCCTGTTCGAAAGACTTAGTTGCTACTTGCTAGAGCCCAGAGTTACATAACTATGGCAAGTTAGCTACTCAATCCGGTTACCTTGAGTTCCGTTTATTATTGCATATACATTTATGCTTTGACCTAACATTCTTGCCGTTAATATATGTGTAATATATATATATATATATAAAGCGGGAGAGTAATTGGTATGTTCCAGAATACAAACCAGACTACTTAAATACAATGGTTATGGTGCACTTTGTGTGGTCTAACCTGGCTTTCACGATTTCAAGATTGAACGACCCTTCTAACATTGATATGTTGATGGTTGAGAAATCTCCATCTTTCATAACAACAAACTATAACATGTTTGGTATTAAATTAGTTTTTATATACACATTAGGATGTTTTTATTTTGTTTAAAATATTTTTGGCAAAACAATTGAATGATCTGGTTTTTTTTCTGACCTAACGGTCTGGGATGGTGTGTGTGTGTGTCTATATATATATATATGTGAGAACTCTATATGTTTGACAAGTCATAATTTGTGAAATGTATGTAATATTTAATGATTATGCACAATTTTCTTTAAGAAAATTTCACTCAAAATCCCAACATTTTGATCATAATCCAGGCCTTCCGGGCAATGCCCAGCTTAACTTTGGTGGCGACTGTTTATGAGTTTCAACCTGGCCCCGGCCTCCGCCCCTGGTTGGGGCATACCAGACTCAAGTTTTATTGGGCTCGAAGGTCAAACTTCGACTTAGACTTGGCTCTGCTTGGCTCGGCCTACCTACTTCCGAGCTAGTTATAGGACTGACTGTAATTTGTGGGCTCTACAGTATTTGATGGAACCCCACTACACAATTTTGTATTGATTGAAGGGACGCATAAAGAATATGCTTGGTCTGATTGCTGTAATTTCTCCCACTATCTTTTACACTCTCTATCAGTCTTTAATATATATACTCCTTCCACTCACCCAACTATTCTCGATCATAGGTTATATTCAAATTAAAGTCAATTATGAAAAAAATACTTAATGATCAGCATGTATGAGTGATAAGACTTAATCGAAAGCATATAATGCCCTGATGGTGTAGTCGAATAAGAAAATTGGGATCAAGTCACTACTTGTTTGAATCACCCATCATCACGAAACACATGATTGGTTTTGCCAGAGTGGTCGATAGAATGCGTTGACAACTAGATGAAAGACTTTAATGTTTGGTTTGCTTATGTTTTCTAAACTTTTTCATCGGTACTAGTTGGGATGCTGAAACTCTTACCCTTCCCCATCCCCAATAGCACATGATTGCTTTTGGTGGCTTGGGATCGGCGTCGAGGCCTGGGCATCGGGTTGGCCAGGCCCGACACCCGAAACTTGAGTTCAAGCCCGGCTTGAAACTCCACATCCGAGCATGTGCCCAGCTTGGTTACAACAAAAAAAATATTAATGTAAAACCAAAATTTTTAAATATAAAATATTTTTTTAGTAATAAAATATGTATCATTATTAAATAAAATTAATATTAAAAAATAAATTGGACCCGATGCCCAGGCTTAGTCTTGTTGTGCTTTTCATTGGAACTAGAGATTAAGGGGGTATTTGGATGACATCCATCTCTAACCCAATTTTGTAAAAACTAGCTTTTATAAAAACCAAGTTTTTTATTAAGTTTTAGAAACTTGGCTTTTATGTTTTGGAGACATCCAAAACTTGATTTTGAATAGCTTATTGGGGATCAGGCTTGTCACTTTCTCTTACAAAGCCAGGTTTTCTTAAAATCGGGTTTTCTTCAAACTAGTTTTGTTGGCACCCAAACACTCCAAAAACGTGGTTTTGGAGGGCAAAACTATGTTTTGTTTTGCATTCAAAACCTGGCTTTCAAGTGTCACCCAAGCATCCCCTTAAGCTTTTTGAAAAAAAAAAAAACGTTCTTCATAGTCTTTTTACTTTTTCAATTTCCCCAGCCATCAAACATATTTTGTATAACGAAAAGAGTTCCAACTTATTTATTCAGGTGTGAGGTATCTACGTTTGGAGTACACATCGGACCTATCAAGTTGTCGTCTTGTGGAGAAACCACACGGATGGTCAATGGATCGTGGATAACTCATCAGTTACCCATTTTAAAGACTGGATCTGCGAAAAAAAGGGAAAAGAAAAAAGAAAACGGGCTGTACCGATGAGTGCAACTAGGGCAAAACGATAAGAACATGGGGAATGGGGACGCAAACATGGGCTGCTTGCAGGCCATATACATTGCATGTCCTGTTTTCCCAGGAACGCCAAGCCGGAACGCTCTGTCCTCCCTTATTCTCTCCAACATGGCAGATAAGAACTCCGAGCTCCATGGGTACCACTTGTATGCAACAAAAAATAAAAGAAATAAATGTCAATATTATATTAAATTTTGTAGAAAATGTGGTATTGATAATTAAAATTAATATATGCCAATATAAGATGAAAAAAAAAACTATTATTTGTTTGTCATCAACTTAGCTCGGTAAAAAGTTTGCGGCTCCCTAAATCCTTTAATTTGGATACTTTTTTTTTTAATTCTTTATGATGTATACGTATATTGGATCTATTATGAGGACCGTTTGATGAATGAAACTCGAGTAAAGGAGAAGTTCCCTCATTCCTGGTTATAGGGATGTCAACGGATCAGATGTAAATTGGATATCCTTTTTTTCGGATATTCACATATTCAGATTTGAAGATATGAATAAAAATACTCATATCAGAATCCAAATCCAAAATCTGATTTCAGGATCCGTATCCGCTTTTTCTGATATTCACATATTCGTAGTCGAAGATGAACAAAGGAAAGTCATATCCAAATTCACAATCTGAATCTGATTTTTATATTCGTACTTGAATGCAAAGCCGAATTTTGAACCGAATGTGGCCAATTTTCAAAATGTAACAGATGTGAATATAGAACATTTATTTAAAACTAAATCCTTTAAATCTGAGTATGGTCATGTATATTGAAACTAGAATGT
This sequence comes from Nymphaea colorata, assembly GCF_008831285.2. Lineage (NCBI taxonomy): Eukaryota > Viridiplantae > Streptophyta > Magnoliopsida > Nymphaeales > Nymphaeaceae > Nymphaea > Nymphaea colorata. The sequence continues at coordinate 16,963,379 of NC_045144.1, forward strand.
CCTCGGATGTCATTTCCTAAATCCGAACCAGTGGTTCCCTGAGTAAAACGTGGAAAAAAAAAACGTCAGTTTGAAAATCAATGAGAATACTTGAAAATTATCTGTTAAAAAATAAAAACAGCATTGATTTTAAAAATATTATCAAAATATTCAAAGCAGTAAGTAGTTAAAACAAACATTTTTACTGTTCTACAATCGGCCGTCAAACTGGTTCGGCTGAAGCCAATTCAGGCGCTGATTCTGAACACTGTACCGCTTAGTGTATAAATATACGTAGTGACTTCCCCAAGATACATGTTTTCAAGGCAAGGTGAGTTTTATAAGGAACCAAAATTTTCCCAGTAGAAGATATGGCGTCTGTGAGCATATATGGTCATGAACAACGTATGTTCTGCGTGCACAATCCCGAGGAGAAAATTTTCAAGCATTCTTTTATTGAAAAATAATTATTAAAACAGGTCAAGTGACTACTTATAAAGACAAATGAATAGGTATAGGATTTTTTCATCACTATTCATCACTAAAGCATTCTCCTTCCAACATAGGATTTTTTCTGTCTATTTTTTTTATATTATTGTATGCAAGTAACATAATAATATATTCACCTTATTTGAGATTTAGTTCTTTTGATGCAGGTTAGATATAGTTTCTGCCGATTTGTCTTGCGTGTCCTCTTATGTAGAGTGAAACAATCACGATCTTGTGATCCACTTTTATAAAAATCTAAGAATAGAATAAGAAACAAAGAAAATATCTTCTAATATATAGTTCAGAAATTGTGGATAACCAAGCTTTTGGATCTTCTTAAATTCATAAACATTTTATAAGGTCTTTTATGTCGATTCCATAGAGACAACCTAAAGATCATGACATCTGTGAGGCCAAGCAATTAGCACGTTAATGGCTTAGGGTTGGAAATGACTAAAATAACCTTGTTAGGCATATGGCTTTGACCACCGAAAGAGAAACAATGATTAATAAAATTGAAAATAAGGGTGGGCAATGGGCTGGGAACTGAAAAGGTAATTGGGTACCCGGTTCTAATGGGCCAGGCTTGGGCTGTGGCTATTGGACACTTGACCAGCCTAATTAAAAAATTCACCATACTGGGTTGACCCGAATTGGGTTTAGGAGGCCGACCTGGCCGGATACATATATACATATATACTATTGTAACTTCTCGCCCGGCCTTTCTGTCTTCTTCCTTTCTCAGTGGCTTCATCCTGTGGCAGAGCGCCAGAAAATTTATTAGGTGGCCTTTCTATTCCGAGACTTTTTTCCTCTATAAATGGAGAGACGCTACCGCCCACTCTTACTTGCAACAGCACCATAGACCACCTGATCATCAATCTTTCCTCTTCTCCTCCTGTGATGGAATCTAGAGTGACCATGAATTCCTTGGTTCTTCTTCTCCTGATGCTACTCTTCAGTCATGGTACTGAGATCTCCTATTATTTTTTTGTTATCTCACATTATTTGTTCCCCTTGTTTCTACTGTCCTAATCTCGAGTCCTGCCTATAGTTTTATGTGAATATATTTTTCTTTCTTGTTCGCTTCAATCTTCACAAATAACTTCTCATTTTGTTTTCGTGTTCTGACATTTTTTCAGGATCATTCGTGATGGTGGTACACGGGCAGGTACTTTTCTACAATCTCAAATAAATGAATGCTGAGATTTTTCTTCCTTACCGTTGCTTCTTTCAACAGAATTACTTGATTACAATGCTACATGTATATTAGTTCTTCTACCCTTAAATTGGCATTTCTATTTTTTCTGCTCTATTACTACTTGAAATTACAAATTCCATAGGCTGGTTTCTTTTTCCAATAGATCAATACTACTTTATGTATATACCTTCCAATTTAACGTTTCGACTTGTTATTGAAAGAAATGATTGGTGCCCAAAAGTGTTTGAGATTCATGATTAAGTGAACTGGCTTAAAACTTCTAAGTGTCCATCTGTACCATACTCAATTCGATTCTGACCTGATCATCTCTAATGTATTTTGCTGTTACGGATTTGATCCATCTCTTGCACTCAGATCATTTGGTAAATAAGGTTTATAACTAATTAAGGGGAGTGTTTGATGAGCAGAATAGTTTTCGTCATGAAGAAACTCGCTATTCATATTGCCGGTTAGTTTAAACGGAAAAAGAAAATGCGTCCAAAGCCACTTAAAGATAATACACTTGAAAAGGAAAAATATAACACAGCTTGGTTGTGAACACAACCACACCTGGTGCATAGCGAGGCCTTCTACTGAAGAACCTATGCTTCAGAACAACATTGATTTCGCGTGCTCCAATGGCGTCAACTGCAGCGTGCTGGCTTCAGGGCAGGCCTGCTCTCTCCCAAACACCAAAATCAACCATGCCTCTGTTGTCATGAACCTCTACTAGAGTGCCAATGGTAGGCAACCCTACACTTGTAGCTTTGCCAATTATGGCCTCGTCACCACTGTCCACCCAAGTAAGCCTTCTCTGTCTCTCTCTCTCTCTCTCTCTCTCTCTCTCTCTAAAGTGAGCAGACCAACTTGAAATGTCAGGCATGTTAGCATTTGAAGTACCAAATATTTTTGCAATAAGTGAATTCCATGTAATTATTGGGCTAGTGTATTGTAGGCCCATGTTTTCAGGTTGTCGGTGTAAGGATCATTTGGTGAGCCGGCATATGTGAATGAAGAATTTTAGACATTATGGCTATCTTAATGTAAATATCCGATTAAGTGATTGCGTTTTGGGATATCACGTCATTTAATATGGTATGGGGTATTTTATAATATATAGATACCTGCATGCAATTATGAATTCTTTGATGGGTTGAATCTGTAATTGCTCATAATATAAAAGGGTAGTGGTCCTTGGGGTCGTGCAAGGGGTTAAAACATCGCTTTCTAGGGTTGTCTCTTCTTCATCTGAGAAAAACCACACGTGCTCCGCACAGGCCCTGGAAGATCCCACTACGATTTACCCACCAGTTGTTCAGATGGATTCAGATACGATTCCGCTACAGTTAAAGTATTGACTCAATGATTTATCATGAATAAGATCCTGTTTTAGGACATATTCTCTGTTTGTGTATGCGTGAGGAAATCTCCCCAACAGTAGAAATTTACTTTAAGCTCCTAATTGACAACTTTTCCATTGAAAGAACACTTCTTATTAGGAAAATCATAAAATTTTATTTCTTTTTTTTTTTTGAATTATAAACAAAAGGTAGGCCTGCAATGGAAATCTCCCTATTCCTTAGGTGGGAGTGAATTAGAAAACCCTTTCCCAGTAGGAGAAATTATCACGAAGAAGCTAATGCAGTTCATGTTTTGTAGGCGATGCCAGTTGTGTCTATCAGTAAATATGCTACAGCAGGAGAGAATGAAGTAGAATCCTCCATCAATAAGGGTTTCATTGTAGTGATGGAGCAGCCGCTGCTGCTATCGGTCCCTCTATTTTTTAGAATTTTGGTTTAGGTCGACATGTGATAGCTTATGATTGGTCAGAGTAACACAAAATGCAGAGAAATAATTTTTTTATTGCTTCTACTTGATGCAGATATTTGAGCAACATTTTTTCTTGCTTTTTTACCGTTGATGTATCAGCATTTCCTTTAATGAAAAATTGCCAGGCAAAGCTTAACCTTACTGATATCAGTAACTGTTCAAGAAACTAAACACCATAAAGAATTTAGAAAAAAAAGTAAGAAGACAAAAAGTAAGGTCGTTCATCCCTGTAGAATATTCCATTCTAGAGGATGACTTCTCAATTCTACATATCAACACTGGAACAACACTAGAAATGAAATGATTCAGATAAACCATTCAAGCCAGATCCTCAAGCAAAATCCTTCTTCATGTCTCTCCTCTCCACCACAATGAACAGTTCTACAAATTTTTTCCACTTCTCATTTGTTAGAGGTCCAGGATACTGTCAGGTCCTTGGGATGAAAATATCCCTACCAACTTTTTAAAACCCACCATACCTAGGAAGATAAAATCAGAAGATTCTTTATATAAAGTCCTCTGCATTAATCTGCAAACTCATCATACTTGACAGGTACATGACAAGCATTTTCAGACCCATTTTTGCAGAATTCAATTTGATGAGTTCTGTTTGGTGCAACAGATCCTTGCTTTTCCACAATTCTCTTGAACAGATTTTTCTGGAGAAGATGCTATTGAATTTGAAGTATCTATCCTTACAAATTAATGTTCATAGAGAACCAGAGCATGTTAATTGCTCAAGGAGAAAGCACCAACAATCATGGTTAAGGGATTGTTTGTCAGCGGAAACACTTTGTGAGTTTTTCATGAATCTGCCTAAAAGTTTGTGGCATATTCATTACACATAACTATTGTTCCGTGAACCTGCTCTAATATTTCGGGTGAAGAATATGTTCACAAAAATGTAAGATTGCTAACTCATGACGGTTGACGACGGTTCCGAGCATTTATTTATAACAAAATAAGGGCATTTTATTTTTTTATGAAAAAGAAAATGTTTGGATCACCTAGTAAAGTGGGTAGGCTCACCAATTAAGTAATATTGTCCATCAAAAGTTACTTGGTTGTTGTTATATATATATAAATATATATATATTAAAATAAACCCATGGCTGTAGGTTTTTCTTTATATTTTGTGATTTTAAAAACTGTTGTAAATAGTGCATTCAGGATGACAGTTCATTGGTCATAACTCTTTACACATGAAATCCATCATTTGTGATAGTTTTTATCATTGCAAAATATAAAAAAATCATCTAGTATATATATATATATATATAACTTATTTCTTTTTGTCAGATTTTGTGAAGAATAGGTAGTAAATTCAAATTCAGTTTGCAGTTAACTGAATTCAAATATGATTACCATTCAGGTGCACTTAATCAAATTTTAATCCAAGTGTGTAGAAATGTACAACGAGCTCAGATCAAGTCACATATTCCTTGCTCAAGGTTGGGTCGAGCATTACGAGATGTACTCAGCTTGACTCGGTAAAGCTCATGTCACTTGATTCATATTTTGTATGCACAAACAATCTTCTCTATGATCCACACATGTTATAAATTTTGTAATAACAGGCTATCAATTACATAAATTAGCTATTGAGGACGCCATGAACAACAACACTGTAGACACTGAGGGCAAGAACATTGGGCATAACGAGCATAAGCCAAACTCCAACTCTAGATACACATTACAAATTACAATGAGAGGGGGACAAAATGATTGTGAAGAGAAGTCACAAAGAACTTGGTGAAACATATTCCCAATATGTCAACCCTGCTTCACTATCTAGAAGTGTTGCAGACAAGTAAAAAAACTCTATGGTGACTTGCACCACGGGTCTTATCTTCTTCAACAATGGAGAACACGTAATGGATTTTCGCACAGCTCGCCTCTTCAGAAAATGGGAGCATGTCAAAGTCCGTCACATATCCATAGCAATGGCAGCCGTAGCATTCCTTTACAGAGGGCTGACCAAATTCTCAATTAGGGATGCAGACTCGATAGAAGGATGTGTCTTCGCACTACAAGCATGGTTCTACAAACACGTGAGGCTACAATCATGTCATTTTCAAAACACCAATGGCCAGTTATCTAGTATGGAGCACTACCGTAGGAAGTGGATGACTCAACCATCATTTGGGACTTCTTTGGTAAAGAAGTCATCAAGTTAATATATACCTACAACCCAGTTAGAGGAAGTCTTCTATTAGGACCATTTTTCGTAGTTGAATACCATCCAGAGCGTTGCCTCGAACAATTCTCACTGTGTCAAAGGAAAGCCTATCCAATTGAGTCAGAAGGAGCCATCATAGAGTGTGAATTGGATAACGAAGAGTGGTCCGAGTTATACACCTATGCCCAATAATGTTGGAAATGATTTGCTCACTTTTATCTTGTCTTTGGTCCGAGAATGAGTCCCGAATATGTAAAATGGTGGGATGAAGTCCCCCCATCTATCCTTCTGTCCTAGATTATCATCTCTAGTTAATCAAGCCAGGTTTTGTCAAGTTGTGTTGAACTTTGTCAAGCCTTGTCAATCTCATCTTTCTTTCAATATGAAATCAAAATTTGTCGTTTTCTCCTTTATACAAATTATCTCTCATCAATTCAAATCCTAACATTTTCAATTTTTCTTCTTACAAGGTGAACATCTGCTTTATGGTCGAGACCAGAAGCCAACAAAGGAAAGATTGAAATGAAGTTAGAGCAATCTTTTATGGGAGATAAGGGAGAAGAATCTTCCTCAGAAATACCTCCCACGATAGAAGCGAATGATCCAAAATTTAAAGAATACAGAAGATTTCGAAAATACATGATTATGTTCAATGAAGAACAAGCCCAGGCAGAGAGGACCAAAAAAAAGGGAAGACAACAAAGAAATATTCATCGAGCAGTTCCGACTCTTCTGAAGGCACTGCCATAGAATCCAGTAGTGAGGATGAACCAAAGACTCCCAAGATAAAGAACAAAGGAGAATCATAGAAAAAAAAAATTCAGGAAGTTGAAAAAAAGTTGAACGCAGTTCAACTCAAAGGAAAGAACTAAAGGAATTTCACCTGCGAAGATTTCTATGAAAGTTTTGAAAATGACAAGTATATAAAAAATTTACCTAAAAAATTTATAAAATTTGATGGCCATGGAGACCCAAAGGCACATTTGGCTATATTATTTGCAGAATGCTATAAATTTCACTACAATCATAGAGCTCTCTTTCAATGCTTCCCAAGGTGGTTAGAGGGAATTACAACACAGCGGTACCAGAAGCGTATCAATCCAGTTGAATTGAAAAATTTTGACAAATTAATTAACCTTTTCATCGAAAGGTTCATCCAGAATGTCGAAACTGCACCAACAATCACCACGCTTTGTTTTCTCAAACAAAGGCCAAGTGAAAAGGTGAGGTACTTTATTCAAAGATGGAGGTCTTCCAGCAACAAGATGAGGGACCCAATCTCTGAATCCCACGCACTGGGACTGATCGTGAACAATTTGACACAACCACTGAGGAGCCTCATTTATAATGCTCCAATCAAGTCTTTTATCGATCTCACCGAGAGAGCAAAATGCATTGAAGCAGTAATTGAAAATCAAACTTTTGATGTTGTCATCCCGGTAAAGGTTAGGGAAGTTACAAAGCAGAACAACGGGAGTCAAAATGCTCCGGCCAACATCATAGCCGATGCCGCCACCTTCAAAAAAGAAAGGGCAGAGTATCCCAAGAATAAAGGGGTAACAGACAAAGCTAGTAGCAGTAGCAACGGAACTAAAAACAAACATCCTAGATGAGGATACGATATAAAATTCACTCAATTACAGCAAACTTAAAAAGAAGTCATGCACATGTTGATTGAAAGAGGCACTCTGTTTTTTCCGAAAGTTTTCAACCCCTCACCAATGATGGGGAAAAACAAAGAACAATTATGCAAATTTCATCGTGCACCAGGACATGATACAGAAGATTGCCTTGTACTAAAAAATATTGTGCAATATGTACTCAACAAAGAAATCATCAAGGAGGTCAGTGAATAACCGGAAATCCTCAAAAACCCTTTTCCTAAACATGGAAAATGAACAATTTCAATGGTCAAGTTTTCAACAAATCTTCAAGTCGTGGTGGCAAACAAAAGGGATACAGCATCCCTGGATTTCTTTGGGTTACTCTCCAAACATGATAAAGGATCTGTCAATGTACAAACTGGGTCGGGCAAACAAGACAGTTAGACAGAGATCGATCAAAAGTCACAAATATGGGATCCTAAACCTTTGGAATCCATTTTAAGGAATTAGATTCCTTACCTCAAGTCAAGAAAGAAGAATTTAGCCCTAACAGGTGGAATGAATGGGCTTTTGGACTATATGAAAATGGTCCGATCGCCCAATTGGAGGCACGTCACATAATGATGCCTTACGCATAGTGGTAGAAACAAGGGACACTAGAGTTTCTCATGTTCTAATCGATGGTGGAGCAAGCGTGAATATTTGTCTACAGCAGACATCTTATACATTAGGCATAAGGTAAACCGACTATACTCCATCATCAATTTTCATCCATGGATATGATTGAACAGGACAACCTTGCATAGGATGTATATGTTTGGATCTGAATATCTCTGATACGTATCATTGGGTTTTATTCCATGTGGTGGATATAGAACCCTCATTCAATTTATTGCTTGGTGGACCATAAATCCATGCTACCATGCTACCAATGCGGTTCCTTCCACTCTACATCAGTGCGTCGAATGGACTCACAACAGTAATACTTTAACGATCTATGCAGAGGATAGACAAAATCGTCTTGTGCATCCAATGATTCTAGTACCAATATATACAATCAAGGTATCTAGTATTCGTGTCTGCAGAGAAGAAGAAATATCTCAAGGATTTAGCAAATTGGCCATTTAGAAACCAAAGAAACAAATGTGGGTGAAAAATGATACCAAGCTACAAACAAGTTACAAAAGTCATCCATTGTTCAAAAATTTTTGCTAGAATGAGAAAGGATTGGATTTGCTCATGCGCCATGGCTACCAGCCATTCACTGACCTTGGCAAACATAAAATGGAATCTTGGAACCAATTACCTTGATAGGACAACGAGAAACTCAAGCCTTGGGATGTCAAAGTTATGAAAAAGTGGATGCTGAGGAAGAAATCAACCCAGTACCTTTTGTCAAGAGCAACCACATAGGCGGATGTTCACCATCATTCTGAATCAACAAATCTGTTATCATTTTGTCATCGTTTTGTCATTTTGTAGTCATTGTACTCCAATAGACCAAGTGTCTTTATTTTGTAATACCTTCAAATTTGCAATGACATATGCAATTTACTTCCATATAAAATGTCTCAAATCTCATATAACCTCTTTATAATCTTTAGGATGGCACCTGAGGATCAAACACCAAGAGCCTTCAAGGAGGTAAATCCAGAACTCACTGAATCAGAATGTCAAGAGTTCATCCAAATAAGAAAGCAAGATCAACCGTCACCTTTGATTAATGATCCAATTGAGGAAATTAACATTGGCACGAAAGAGAATCCAAAGATTTTGCAAATCAAAACAAGTCTCTCAGCAGAAAAAAGAAAAGAGTTGAAAGACTTCCTCAAAGAGCATCAAGTAGCCTTTGCATGGACTTATGAGGATATGCCAGGACTCAATACAAAATTAGTAAAGCATCGACTACCATTGAAACCAAAATGCAAGCCAATCAAACAAAAATTGACGAAACTAGACCCACGTCTTAAATGACAGGTTAAGGAAGGTCTAAAAGACCTACTAAAGGTAGTCTTCATCCGAACAATTGACTATCATGAATGGTTAGCAAACATTGTGGTCCTAGTTGTTTGAATCACCAATCATCATGAATCACATGACTGGTTTTGCCAAAGTGGTCGATAGAATGCGTATTGACAACTAGATGAAAGACTTTCATGGTTGGTCGACTTATGTTTCTTAAATTTTTTCATTGGTACTAGTTGGGAAGCTGAAAGTCTTACCCTTCCCCATCCCCAATTGCACGTGATTGCTTTCGGTGGTTTGGGATCAGCGTCGAGGCCTGCGCATCGGGCTGGCGCGGCCCGACTCCCGAAAATCGAGTTCAGGCCCGAGTCGAAACCCCACATCCAAGCTAGTGCCCAGTTTGGTTAAAACAAAATGAAAATTAATATAAAATAAAAAATTTTAAATATAAAAATATATTTTTAATAATAAAATATATATCATTATTAAATACAAATTATATTAAAAAATCAATTGGGCCCGATGCACAAGCTTAGTCCTGTTGTGCTTTTCATTGGTACTAGAGATTAAGGCGGAATTTGGTTGACATCCTTCTCTAACCCATTTTTGTAAAAACTAGCTTTTAAGAAAACCAAGTTTTTTAATAAGTTTTAGAAACTTTGTTTTTATGTTTGGTGACACATCCAAAACTTGATTTTGAATAGCTTATGGGGGGATCAGGATTCTCACACTCTTTTACAAACCCAGGTTTTCTTAAAAGTGTGTTTTCTTCAAACCAGTTTTGATGTTCTTTATAGTCCCTTTACCCATTTCAATCTCCACAGCCATCAAATGAGTCTTCTATAACGAAAACAGTTCCAACTTAATTATTCGGGTGTGAGATATTAAGTTTGGAGCACACATCGGACCTATCAAGTTATCATCTCATGGAGATGCAACATGGATGGTCAATGGATCGTGGATAACTCATCAGTGACCCATTTTGAAGACAGAATCTGCAGAAAGAAAAAAAAAAAGAAAAAAAGAAAACAGGCCATATGCATGAGTGCCACGAAGGCAAAACGTCAAGAACATGGGGAATGGGGACTAAAATATGGGCTGCTTGCAGCCCGTATATATCGCGTGTCCCATTTTTCCAGGAATGCCATGGCGGAACGTTCTGTCCTCGCTTATTCTCTCCAAGATAGCAGATAGTAGCTCCCAGCTCCGTGGGACCGTGGGTACCATTAGTACGCAACAAAAATAAGAGAAGTAAATGTCAAAATTATATTAAATTTTGTAGAAAATGTGATATTGATAAATAAAATTTATATACGTCGATATGAGATGAAAAAAAAAGTTATTTGTTTGTTCTCAGCTTAGCTCGGTAAAAAGTTTGTGCCTCTCTAAATCCTTTAATTTGGATATTTTTTAAAAATTCTTTATCATGTATACTTATATTGGATCTATTATGAAGCCTGACATTTAGAGAGCAATTTAATTCATTTGGAAACTTTTAATTTTTTTTGAAGCTGGTGAAAAATTTTCCTTTAGGTAATTGGCGTTTAGAATTGTTTACAATAAAAATAGAAGTTTGGCATTAGCAAATTTAGATGCTTTAACAAATCTTAGATTTCAAACTTTTCCGGTTTTCATTTCCGCTACCTTTTTTTTCCATATAGCCTTTAATTTCCTTTAACGTTTTTCAGGTCATTTCATAGTAATTATTGTGTAATTTTGTCGTTATTTCTGGTTATTTTCATACTTTCCCTATATAATATTAAATTTACACCGTAGACGGTAGACAATTTATTTCCAACTCACATTTGGGTTTGCGTAACTGTTAAACATTTGCAATGAAGAAACATTTGAGTTAAATATATGCATATGAACTTTGGCGACATAAAAATTTTTCATTAGAGAGGACAAACAAAGTTTTAACAAGGGCTACAATATAACTTTTTAAGATTTTATATAACCTAAATGATTTTTTTTTGTTAAATTACATGTATTTTTTTTTTTTAAACTGTAGGGGACATCATGGCAACCCTGAATATGAACCTAGCCAAACCATATGATGGGAGTATCCAATGGCACATGCTCATGTAGGCTTTGCAGATTTACATACTAATCCTTCATTGTAATTTAATTAGTAATTCATTTATTTATATATTGGTGCCCCTCAACTATTAACTTTTTAAAGGTTCTGTGCTTCAATCAGAAATTTCGACCACCACCTTTAGATGTAGTAGGGTTCGACTAAAGCCTTTCTTCCGAGAAGATGCTTTGAAGGGGAAGGCAAGCAACTGGCATAATCCTTTCGACCCCAACTTCTTCTCACACTGTGAGAAGCGCCGAACACCAACACTGTAGACACTGAGGAAAGAACATTGGGCGTACTGTTCATAAACCAAACTCCAACTGTAGATTCACATTACAAATTACAATGAGAGAAGGAGACAAAATGATTGTGAAGAGAAGTCGCAGAGAAATAGGAATGGAAAGGAATGCAAAACGAAATACAAACAAACAAACAAACAAAAGGAGGCATCTTAAACGAAGGCAATACAGTATAACGTAAACTAAGTATGCAAGTTGAAACTGAAAAAGAGAGAGAGAGGTGGCACAATGTAGCACCACATTTTAATGCCAATAACATTCAAGGGGAGCAGTGCTTCGTAAACATCACCGCAGCAAGCACTAAGCGTAGCCACACATGCCATATAGGCAGTAGGACCCCTTACGGCACTTGTTCCCGCATCTCCCGCAGTTCTTTCTGTCGAACGCCAGATTCACGCACCTCCCCTTGCAGCACGTCTTCGTGAACCTGCACCTCCTCCCACATTTGCCGCAGTTGAGGCGATCGGTCTTCCGATCCACGCACTTCTTGTGGCAGCAGTCAGGGCCAGGGCTTCCCTTCAGTTTGCAGATCTTCCGTTTTTTGTCGCACCTTTGCGGCTTCCAGGATCTGGCCAGGTACCGGCGCAGTCCGAGCGACGGCAGGTCGCCAGAGTAAGGCTCCTCCTCGGCGGTGGGGTCCTCACTGCCGCCAACTACACCTTCCTCTGGTTCCTCGTGTTCTTCGGTTGCGGCTGGGAGTGTCGTGGATGCGACCACCAAAATGAGAGCCCCGATGACTGCTGCTGTTAGGAGTAACCGTGGTGCGGCCATGGTGGTGGCGGCGGAGGCGGAGGTGGTGGTGGTCGTACGGCTAATGATGGAAGCAAGAGGTGGATTGAGAGGGAAAGAAATGAGATGATGTTGGTTTTATAGAGAATTAGCCAGTACTGCTTGGGCTCTTAGTTGCCGGCATGACTGGGCTTGAGTTTGCCAGTCAGGCTTAGCTCATAGCGACTTGGTCTATGCAAGATAATTAATGATTGTTATAATGAAATAGACCGAGTCTAAATCGTCATGCGTAATCACACACTGAGTCCAACATTCACAATCAATGGAATGTGAAGTCACGTATGATTAGTTGTAAAAACAACGTATTAGTTTCAGTAAGTCATTATATAAAACCTACTTATTCAGCCTTCATGTTTACCAAACGTACTGGATTAATCACAATTAATTAACACAAATTCATTTAAAATATAAATGTAAATGACAATTAAAAAAATATTAGTAACGTAGAATGGATTTAATTAAAAATTTTTGTATTAAACCATTGTATTTGCAAATCCAGTAGCGTGTTCTAATATTTCTTTTAACAGAGAACCTATCAATTGAAACCATTGTATGTGGGCACTATAACTTTGTGTCCTAAGTGGTGGAGCATGGCATCATGTTTAAGAATGCATCAGTGACCGCTATGATCCTTATTTCTAGGCATTGGTTGTTAACTTCACCAATAAAGAACCACTACTGAAACAGCCTGTTTAACCATGGGCTTACTACAAGTAATATTGAGAGGAAGGTGGTTACAAGATAATTTTATTCCATAAAAATTACGAGCACACCCCCAAAAGCCTAGTGAATTATGTTTTGCCACAAAAACACAAAAACAGATTATGTCTACATTCTAGGGAGAGAGAGAGAGAGAACAAAGTTACTGGAGAAAATTTACTCTACCTCTTCGTGTGGACATAATAATAAGTCAAGGTTTGTCCACACACAGAGCAAGGAAAAAAGAAAAAGGCATGGAATAAATCACAATTGATTCTTTCAATTAACATTGAACTTTTATTCTTTCTAGTAATTAAATCAATATTGGGATGAGAGATGGCGTATCGCTGTTAAATTTTTACTGCCTAAAATTTGAAGTTCATTGGACCTGACCAATATATTTGAACTGAAGTTACAAAAACAAAGAACAAAAATTAATGCCAGCAAATGTGAGGGCCATTTACAGAAAAACTTTTAGAAAAAAAAAAAGCAAAGGAGGTTTTTCAGAAGTATGTGACACAAGGTTGGGCATCAAAGCGGAAATTTTCTAAATATATTTGTGTATTTTCTGGATCTAATATATAAGGAAACCATGCACCTTGCCTGAGTCCAGAGTAGAGGCATAGGCAGTTGTGAACACAATGTGGGCAGTAGCCCAAACAAACAAAAAAAAAAGTTTATTTTCTTATTGATAGATTAGGGTAATTTTTTTTTGGATATATTGACGCTCTTTAAAGTTTAAATTTTTTAACTTATGTCTCGTAGCCTGATTTTTTTAGCTCTGTCCCTGTTCGAAAGACTTAGTTGCTACTTGCTAGAGCCCAGAGTTACATAACTATGGCAAGTTAGCTACTCAATCCGGTTACCTTGAGTTCCGTTTATTATTGCATATACATTTATGCTTTGACCTAACATTCTTGCCGTTAATATATGTGTAATATATATATATATATATAAAGCGGGAGAGTAATTGGTATGTTCCAGAATACAAACCAGACTACTTAAATACAATGGTTATGGTGCACTTTGTGTGGTCTAACCTGGCTTTCACGATTTCAAGATTGAACGACCCTTCTAACATTGATATGTTGATGGTTGAGAAATCTCCATCTTTCATAACAACAAACTATAACATGTTTGGTATTAAATTAGTTTTTATATACACATTAGGATGTTTTTATTTTGTTTAAAATATTTTTGGCAAAACAATTGAATGATCTGGTTTTTTTTCTGACCTAACGGTCTGGGATGGTGTGTGTGTGTGTCTATATATATATATATGTGAGAACTCTATATGTTTGACAAGTCATAATTTGTGAAATGTATGTAATATTTAATGATTATGCACAATTTTCTTTAAGAAAATTTCACTCAAAATCCCAACATTTTGATCATAATCCAGGCCTTCCGGGCAATGCCCAGCTTAACTTTGGTGGCGACTGTTTATGAGTTTCAACCTGGCCCCGGCCTCCGCCCCTGGTTGGGGCATACCAGACTCAAGTTTTATTGGGCTCGAAGGTCAAACTTCGACTTAGACTTGGCTCTGCTTGGCTCGGCCTACCTACTTCCGAGCTAGTTATAGGACTGACTGTAATTTGTGGGCTCTACAGTATTTGATGGAACCCCACTACACAATTTTGTATTGATTGAAGGGACGCATAAAGAATATGCTTGGTCTGATTGCTGTAATTTCTCCCACTATCTTTTACACTCTCTATCAGTCTTTAATATATATACTCCTTCCACTCACCCAACTATTCTCGATCATAGGTTATATTCAAATTAAAGTCAATTATGAAAAAAATACTTAATGATCAGCATGTATGAGTGATAAGACTTAATCGAAAGCATATAATGCCCTGATGGTGTAGTCGAATAAGAAAATTGGGATCAAGTCACTACTTGTTTGAATCACCCATCATCACGAAACACATGATTGGTTTTGCCAGAGTGGTCGATAGAATGCGTTGACAACTAGATGAAAGACTTTAATGTTTGGTTTGCTTATGTTTTCTAAACTTTTTCATCGGTACTAGTTGGGATGCTGAAACTCTTACCCTTCCCCATCCCCAATAGCACATGATTGCTTTTGGTGGCTTGGGATCGGCATCGAGGCCTGGGCATCGGGTTGGCCAGGCCCGACACCCGAAACTTGAGTTCAAGCCCGGCTTGAAACTCCACATCCGAGCATGTGCCCAGCTTGGTTACAACAAAAAAAAATATTAATGTAAAACCAAAATTTTTAAATATAAAATATTTTTTTAGTAATAAAATATGTATCATTATTAAATAAAATTAATATTAAAAAATAAATTGGACCCGATGCCCAGGCTTAGTCTTGTTGTGCTTTTCATTGGAACTAGAGATTAAGGGGGTATTTGGATGACATCCATCTCTAACCCAATTTTGTAAAAACTAGCTTTTATAAAAACCAAGTTTTTTACTAAGTTTTAGAAACTTGGCTTTTATGTTTTGGAGACATCCAAAACTTGATTTTGAATAGCTTATTGGGGATCAGGCTTGTCACTTTCTCTTACAAAGCCAGGTTTTCTTAAAATCGGGTTTTCTTCAAACTAGTTTTGTTGGCACCCAAACACTCCAAAAACGTGGTTTTGGAGGGCAAAACTATGTTTTGTTTTGCATTCAAAACCTGGCTTTCAAGTGTCACCCAAGCATCCCCTTAAGCTTTTTGAAAAAAAAAAAAACGTTCTTCATAGTCTTTTTACTTTTTCAATTTCCCCAGCCATCAAACATATTTTGTATAACGAAAAGAGTTCCAACTTATTTATTCAGGTGTGAGGTATCTACGTTTGGAGTACACATCGGACCTATCAAGTTGTCGTCTTGTGGAGAAACCACACGGATGGTCAATGGATCGTGGATAACTCATCAGTTACCCATTTTAAAGACTGGATCTGCGAAAAAAAGGGAAAAGAAAAAAGAAAACGGGCTGTACCGATGAGTGCAACTAGGGCAAAACGATAAGAACATGGGGAATGGGGACGCAAACATGGGCTGCTTGCAGGCCATATACATTGCATGTCCTGTTTTCCCAGGAACGCCAAGCCGGAACGCTCTGTCCTCCCTTATTCTCTCCAACATGGCAGATAAGAACTCCGAGCTCCATGGGTACCACTTGTATGCAACAAAAAATAAAAGAAATAAATGTCAATATTATATTAAATTTTGTAGAAAATGTGGTATTGATAATTAAAATTAATATATGCCAATATAAGATGAAAAAAAAAACTATTATTTGTTTGTCATCAACTTAGCTCGGTAAAAAGTTTGCGGCTCCCTAAATCCTTTAATTTGGATACTTTTTTTTTTAATTCTTTATGATGTATACGTATATTGGATCTATTATGAGGACCGTTTGATGAATGAAACTCGAGTAAAGGAGAAGTTCCCTCATTCCTGGTTATAGGGATGTCAACGGATCAGATGTAAATTGGATATCCTTTTTTTCGGATATTCACATATTCAGATTTGAAGATATGAATAAAAATACTCATATCAGAATCCAAATCCAAAATCTGATTTCAGGATCCGTATCCGCTTTTTCTGATATTCACATATTCGTAGTCGAAGATGAACAAAGGAAAGTCATATCCAAATTCACAATCTGAATCTGATTTTTATATTCGTACTTGAATGCAAAGCCGAATTTTGAACCGAATGTGGCCAATTTTCAAAATGTAACAGATGTGAATATAGAACATTTATTTAAAACTAAATCCTTTAAATCTGAGTATGGTCATGTATATTGAAACTAGAATGTCCTCGGATGTCATTTCCTAAATCCGAACCAGTGGTTCCCTGAGTAAAACGTGGAAAAAAAAAACGTCAGTTTGAAAATCAATGAGAATACTTGAAAATTATCTGTTAAAAAATAAAAACAGCATTGATTTTAAAAATATTATCAAAATATTCAAAGCAGTAAGTAGTTAAAACAAACATTTTTACTGTTCTACAATCGGCCGTCAAACTGGTTCGGCTGAAGCCAATTCAGGCGCTGATTCTGAACACTGTACCGCTTAGTGTATAAATATACGTAGTGACTTCCCCAAGATACATGTTTTCAAGGCAAGGTGAGTTTTATAAGGAACCAAAATTTTCCCAGTAGAAGATATGGCGTCTGTGAGCATATATGGTCATGAACAACGTATGTTCTGCGTGCACAATCCCGAGGAGAAAATTTTCAAGCATTCTTTTATTGAAAAATAATTATTAAAACAGGTCAAGTGACTACTTATAAAGACAAATGAATAGGTATAGGATTTTTTCATCACTATTCATCACTAAAGCATTCTCCTTCCAACATAGGATTTTTTCTGTCTATTTTTTTTATATTATTGTATGCAAGTAACATAATAATATATTCACCTTATTTGAGATTTAGTTCTTTTGATGCAGGTTAGATATAGTTTCTGCCGATTTGTCTTGCGTGTCCTCTTATGTAGAGTGAAACAATCACGATCTTGTGATCCACTTTTATAAAAATCTAAGAATAGAATAAGAAACAAAGAAAATATCTTCTAATATATAGTTCAGAAATTGTGGATAACCAAGCTTTTGGATCTTCTTAAATTCATAAACATTTTATAAGGTCTTTTATGTCGATTCCATAGAGACAACCTAAAGATCATGACATCTGTGAGGCCAAGCAATTAGCACGTTAATGGCTTAGGGTTGGAAATGACTAAAATAACCTTGTTAGGCATATGGCTTTGACCACCGAAAGAGAAACAATGATTAATAAAATTGAAAATAAGGGTGGGCAATGGGCTGGGAACTGAAAAGGTAATTGGGTACCCGGTTCTAATGGGCCAGGCTTGGGCTGTGGCTATTGGACACTTGACCAGCCTAATTAAAAAATTCACCATACTGGGTTGACCCGAATTGGGTTTAGGAGGCCGACCTGGCCGGATACATATATACATATATACTATTGTAACTTCTCGCCCGGCCTTTCTGTCTTCTTCCTTTCTCAGTGGCTTCATCCTGTGGCAGAGCGCCAGAAAATTTATTAGGTGGCCTTTCTATTCCGAGACTTTTTTCCTCTATAAATGGAGAGACGCTACCGCCCACTCTTACTTGCAACAGCACCATAGACCACCTGATCATCAATCTTTCCTCTTCTCCTCCTGTGATGGAATCTAGAGTGACCATGAATTCCTTGGTTCTTCTTCTCCTGATGCTACTCTTCAGTCATGGTACTGAGATCTCCTATTATTTTTTTGTTATCTCACATTATTTGTTCCCCTTGTTTCTACTGTCCTAATCTCGAGTCCTGCCTATAGTTTTATGTGAATATATTTTTCTTTCTTGTTCGCTTCAATCTTCACAAATAACTTCTCATTTTGTTTTCGTGTTCTGACATTTTTTCAGGATCATTCGTGATGGTGGTAAACGGGCAGGTACTTTTCTACAATCTCAAATAAATGAATGCTGAGATTTTTCTTCCTTACCGTTGCTTCTTTCAACAGAATTACTTGATTACAATGCTACATGTATATTAGTTCTTCTACCCTTAAATTGGCATTTCTATTTTTTCTGCTCTATTTTTTCTTGAAATTACAAATTCCATAGGCTGGTTTCTTTTTCCAATAGATCAATACTACTTTATGTATATACCTTCCAATTTAACGTTTCGACTTGTTATTGAAAGAAATGATTGGTGCCCAAAAGTGTTTGAGATTCATGATTAAGTGAACTGGCTTAAAACTTCTAAGTGTCCATCTGTACCATACTCAATTGGATTCTGACCTGATCATCTCTAATGTATTTTGCTGTTACGGATTTGATCCATCTCTTGCACTCAGATCATTTGGTAAATAAGGTTTATAACTAATTAAGGGGAGTGTTTGATGAGCAGAATAGTTTTCGTCATGAAGAAACTCGCTATTCATATTGCCGGTTAGTTTAAACGGAAAAAGAAAATGCGTCCAAAGCCACTTAAAGATAATACACTTGAAAAGGAAAAATATAACACAGCTTGGTTGTGAACACAACCACACCTGGTGCATAGCGAGGCCTTCTACTGAAGAACCTATGCTTCAGAACAACATTGATTTCGCGTGCTCCAATGGCGTCAACTGCAGCGTGCTGGCTTCAGGGCAGGCCTGCTCTCTCCCAAACACCAAAATCAACCATGCCTCTGTTGTCATGAACCTCTACTAGAGTGCCAATGGTAGGCAACCCTACACTTGTAGCTTTGCCAATTATGGCCTCGTCACCACTGTCCACCCAAGTAAGCCTTCTCTGTCTCTCTCTCTCTCTCTCTCTCTCTCTCTCTAAAGTGAGCAGACCAACTTGAAATGTCAGGCATGTTAGCATTTGAAGTACCAAATATTTTTGCAATAAGTGAATTCCATGTAATTATTGGGCTAGTGTATTGTAGGCCCATGTTTTCAGGTTGTCGGTGTAAGGATCATTTGGTGAGCCGGCATATGTGAATGAAGAATTTTAGACATTATGGCTATCTTAATGTAAATATCCGATTAAGTGATTGCGTTTTGGGATATCACGTCATTTAATATGGTATGGGGTATTTTATAATATATAGATACCTGCATGCAATTATGAATTCTTTGATGGGTTGAATCTGTAATTGCTCATAATATAAAAGGGTAGTGGTCCTTGGGGTCGTGCAAGGGGTTAAAACATCGCTTTCTAGGGTTGTCTCTTCTTCATCTGAGAAAAACCACACGTGCTCCGCACAGGCCCTGGAAGATCCCACTACGATTTACCCACCAGTTGTTCAGATGGATTCAGATACGATTCCGCTACAGTTAAAGTATTGACTCAATGATTTATCATGAATAAGATCCTGTTTTAGGACATATTCTCTGTTTGTGTATGCGTGAGGAAATCTCCCCAACAGTAGAAATTTACTTTAAGCTCCTAATTGACAACTTTTCCATTGAAAGAACACTTCTTATTAGGAAAATCATAAAATTTTATTTCTTTTTTTTTTTTGAATTATAAACAAAAGGTAGGCCTGCAATGGAAATCTCCCTATTCCTTAGGTGGGAGTGAATTAGAAAACCCTTTCCCAGTAGGAGAAATTATCACGAAGAAGCTAATGCAGTTCATGTTTTGTAGGCGATGCCAGTTGTGTCTATCAGTAAATATGCTACAGCAGGAGAGAATGAAGTAGAATCCTCCATCAATAAGGGTTTCATTGTAGTGATGGAGCAGCCGCTGCTGCTATCGGTCCCTCTATTTTTTAGAATTTTGGTTTAGGTCGACATGTGATAGCTTATGATTGGTCAGAGTAACACAAAATGCAGAGAAATAATTTTTTTATTGCTTCTACTTGATGCAGATATTTGAGCAACATTTTTTCTTGCTTTTTTACCGTTGATGTATCAGCATTTCCTTTAATGAAAAATTGCCAGGCAAAGCTTAACCTTACTGATATCAGTAACTGTTCAAGAAACTAAACACCATAAAGAATTTAGAAAAAAAAGTAAGAAGACAAAAAGTAAGGTCGTTCATCCCTGTAGAATATTCCATTCTAGAGGATGACTTCTCAATTCTACATATCAACACTGGAACAACACTAGAAATGAAATGATTCAGATAAACCATTCAAGCCAGATCCTCAAGCAAAATCCTTCTTCATGTCTCTCCTCTCCACCACAATGAACAGTTCTACAAATTTTTTCCACTTCTCATTTGTTAGAGGTCCAGGATACTGTCAGGTCCTTGGGATGAAAATATCCCTACCAACTTTTTAAAACCCACCATACCTAGGAAGATAAAATCAGAAGATTCTTTATATAAAGTCCTCTGCATTAATCTGCAAACTCATCATACTTGACAGGTACATGACAAGCATTTTCAGACCCATTTTTGCAGAATTCAATTTGATGAGTTCTGTTTGGTGCAACAGATCCTTGCTTTTCCACAATTCTCTTGAACAGATTTTTCTGGAGAAGATGCTATTGAATTTGAAGTATCTATCCTTACAAATTAATGTTCATAGAGAACCAGAGCATGTTAATTGCTCAAGGAGAAAGCACCAACAATCATGGTTAAGGGATTGTTTGTCAGCGGAAACACTTTGTGAGTTTTTCATGAATCTGCCTAAAAGTTTGTGGCATATTCATTACACATAACTATTGTTCCGTGAACCTGCTCTAATATTTCGGGTGAAGAATATGTTCACAAAAATGTAAGATTGCTAACTCATGACGGTTGACGACGGTTCCGAGCATTTATTTATAACAAAATAAGGGCATTTTATTTTTTTATGAAAAAGAAAATGTTTGGATCACCTAGTAAAGTGGGTAGGCTCACCAATTAAGTAATATTGTCCATCAAAAGTTACTTGGTTGTTGTTATATATATAAATATATATATATTAAAATAAACCCATGGCTGTAGGTTTTTCTTTATATTTTGTGATTTTAAAAACTGTTGTAAATAGTGCATTCAGGATGACAGTTCATTGGTCATAACTCTTTACACATGAAATCCATCATTTGTGATAGTTTTTATCATTGCAAAATATAAAAAAATCATCTAGTATATATATATATATATATAACTTATTTCTTTTTGTCAGATTTTGTGAAGAATAGGTAGTAAATTCAAATTCAGTTTGCAGTTAACTGAATTCAAATATGATTACCATTCAGGTGCACTTAATCAAATTTTAATCCAAGTGTGTAGAAATGTACAACGAGCTCAGATCAAGTCACATATTCCTTGCTCAAGGTTGGGTCGAGCATTACGAGATGTACTCAGCTTGACTCGGTAAAGCTCATGTCACTTGATTCATATTTTGTATGCACAAACAATCTTCTCTATGATCCACACATGTTATAAATTTTGTAATAACAGGCTATCAATTACATAAATTAGCTATTGAGGACGCCATGAACAACAACACTGTAGACACTGAGGGCAAGAACATTGGGCATAACGAGCATAAGCCAAACTCCAACTCTAGATACACATTACAAATTACAATGAGAGGGGGACAAAATGATTGTGAAGAGAAGTCACAAAGAACTTGGTGAAACATATTCCCAATATGTCAACCCTGCTTCACTATCTAGAAGTGTTGCAGACAAGTAAAAAAACTCTATGGTGACTTGCACCACGGGTCTTATCTTCTTCAACAATGGAGAACACGTAATGGATTTTCGCACAGCTCGCCTCTTCAGAAAATGGGAGCATGTCAAAGTCGGTCACATATCCATAGCAATGGCAGCCGTAGCATTCCTTTACAGAGGGCTGACCAAATTCTCAATTAGGGATGCAGACTCGATAGAAGGATGTGTCTTCGCACTACAAGCATGGTTCTACAAACACGTGAGGCTACAATCATGTCATTTTCAAAACACCAATGGCCAGTTATCTAGTATGGAGCACTACCGTAGGAAGTGGATGACTCAACCATCATTTGGGACTTCTTTGGTAAAGAAGTCATCAAGTTAATATATACCTACAACCCAGTTAGAGGAAGTCTTCTATTAGGACCATTTTTCGTAGTTGAATACCATCCAGAGCGTTGCCTCGAACAATTCTCACTGTGTCAAAGGAAAGCCTATCCAATTGAGTCAGAAGGAGCCATCATAGAGTGTGAATTGGATAACGAAGAGTGGTCCGAGTTATACACCTATGCCCAATAATGTTGGAAATGATTTGCTCACTTTTATCTTGTCTTTGGTCCGAGAATGAGTCCCGAATATGTAAAATGGTGGGATGAAGTCCCCCCATCTATCCTTCTGTCCTAGATTATCATCTCTAGTTAATCATGCCAGGTTTTGTCAAGTTGTGTTGAACTTTGTCAAGCCTTGTCAATCTCATCTTTCTTTCAATATGAAATCAAAATTTGTCGTTTTCTCCTTTATACAAATTATCTCTCATCAATTCAAATCCTAACATTTTCAATTTTTCTTCTTACAAGGTGAACATCTGCTTTATGGTCGAGACCAGAAGCCAACAAAGGAAAGATTGAAATGAAGTTAGAGCAATCTTTTATGGGAGATAAGGGAGAAGAATCTTCCTCAGAAATACCTCCCACGATAGAAGCGAATGATCCAAAATTTAAAGAATACAGAAGATTTCGAAAATACATGATTATGTTCAATGAAGAACAAGCCCAGGCAGAGAGGACCAAAAAAAAGGGAAGACAACAAAGAAATATTCATCGAGCAGTTCCGACTCTTCTGAAGGCACTGCCATAGAATCCAGTAGTGAGGATGAACCAAAGACTCCCAAGATAAAGAACAAAGGAGAATCATAGAAAAAAAAATTCAGGAAGTTGAAAAAAGTTGAACGCAGTTCAACTCAAAGGAAAGAACTAAAGGAATTTCACCTGCGAAGATTTCTATGAAAGTTTTGAAAATGACAAGTATATAAAAAATTTACCTAAAAAATTTATAAAATTTGATGGCCATGGAGACCCAAAGGCACATTTGGCTATATTATTTGCAGAATGCTATAAATTTCACTACAATCATAGAGCTCTCTTTCAATGCTTCCCAAGGTGGTTAGAGGGAATTACAACACAGCGGTACCAGAAGCGTATCAATCCAGTTGAATTGAAAAATTTTGACAAATTAATTAACCTTTTCATCGAAAGGTTCATCCAGAATGTCGAAACTGCACCAACAATCACCACGCTGTGTTTTCTCAAACAAAGGCCAAGTGAAAAGGTGAGGTACTTTATTCAAAGATGGAGGTCTTCCAGCAACAAGATGAGGGACCCAATCTCTGAATCCCACGCACTGGGACTGATCGTGAACAATTTGACACAACCACTGAGGAGCCTCATTTATAATGCTCCAATCAAGTCTTTTATCGATCTCACCGAGAGAGCAAAATGCATTGAAGCAGTAATTGAAAATCAAACTTTTGATGTTGTCATCCCGGTAAAGGTTAGGGAAGTTACAAAGCAGAACAACGGGAGTCAAAATGCTCCGGCCAACATCATAGCCGATGCCGCCACCTTCAAAAAAGAAAGGGCAGAGTATCCCAAGAATAAAGGGGTAACAGACAAAGCTAGTAGCAGTAGCAACGGAACTAAAAACAAACATCCTAGATGAGGATACGATATAAAATTCACTCAATTACAGCAAACTTAAAAAGAAGTCATGCACATGTTGATTGAAAGAGGCACTCTGTTTTTTCCGAAAGTTTTCAACCCCTCACCAATGATGGGGAAAAACAAAGAACAATTATGCAAATTTCATCGTGCACCAGGACATGATACAGAAGATTGCCTTGTACTAAAAAATATTGTGCAATATGTACTCAACAAAGAAATCATCAAGGAGGTCAGTGAATAACCGGAAATCCTCAAAAACCCTTTTCCTAAACATGGAAAATGAACAATTTCAATGGTCAAGTTTTCAACAAATCTTCAAGTCGTGGTGGCAAACAAAAGGGATACAGCATCCCTGGATTTCTTTGGGTTACTCTCCAAACATGATAAAGGATCTGTCAATGTACAAACTGGGTCGGGCAAACAAGACAGTTAGACAGAGATCGATCAAAAGTCACAAATATGGGATCCTAAACCTTTGGAATCCATTTTAAGGAATTAGATTCCTTACCTCAAGTCAAGAAAGAAGAATTTAGCCCTAACAGGTGGAATGAATGGGCTTTTGGACTATATGAAAATGGTCCGATCGCCCAATTGGAGGCACGTCACATAATGATGCCTTACGCATAGTGGTAGAAACAAGGGACACTAGAGTTTCTCATGTTCTAATCGATGGTGGAGCAAGCGTGAATATTTGTCTACAGCAGACATCTTATACATTAGGCATAAGGTAAACCGACTATACTCCATCATCAATTTTCATCCATGGATATGATTGAACAGGACAACCTTGCATAGGATGTATATGTTTGGATCTGAATATCTCTGATACGTATCATTGGGTTTTATTCCATGTGGTGGATATAGAACCCTCATTCAATTTATTGCTTGGTGGACCATAAATCCATGCTACCATGCTACCAATGCGGTTCCTTCCACTCTACATCAGTGCGTCGAATGGACTCACAACAGTAATACTTTAACGATCTATGCAGAGGATAGACAAAATCGTCTTGTGCATCCAATGATTCTAGTACCAATATATACAATCAAGGTATCTAGTATTCGTGTCTGCAGAGAAGAAGAAATATCTCAAGGATTTAGCAAATTGGCCATTTAGAAACCAAAGAAACAAATGTGGGTGAAAAATGATACCAAGCTACAAACAAGTTACAAAAGTCATCCATTGTTCAAAAATTTTTGCTAGAATGAGAAAGGATTGGATTTGCTCATGCGCCATGGCTACCAGCCATTCACTGACCTTGGCAAACATAAAATGGAATCTTGGAACCAATTACCTTGATAGGACAACGAGAAACTCAAGCCTTGGGATGTCAAAGTTATGAAAAAGTGGATGCTGAGGAAGAAATTAACCCAGTACCTTTTGTCAAGAGCAACCACATAGGCGGATGTTCACCATCATTCTGAATCAACAAATCTGTTATCATTTTGTCATCGTTTTGTCATTTTGTAGTCATTGTACTCCAATAGACCAAGTGTCTTTATTTTGTAATACCTTCAAATTTGCAATGACATATGCAATTTACTTCCATATAAAATGTCTCAAATCTCATATAACCTCTTTATAATCTTTAGGATGGCACCTGAGGATCAAACACCAAGAGCCTTCAAGGAGGTAAATCCAGAACTCACTGAATCAGAATGTCAAGAGTTCATCCAAATAAGAAAGCAAGATCAACCGTCACCTTTGATTAATGATCCAATTGAGGAAATTAACATTGGCACGAAAGAGAATCCAAAGATTTTGCAAATCAAAACAAGTCTCTCAGCAGAAAAAAGAAAAGAGTTGAAAGACTTCCTCAAAGAGCATCAAGTAGCCTTTGCATGGACTTATGAGGATATGCCAGGACTCAATACAAAATTAGTAAAGCATCGACTACCATTGAAACCAAAATGCAAGCCAATCAAACAAAAATTGACGAAACTAGACCCACGTCTTAAATGACAGGTTAAGGAAGGTCTAAAAGACCTACTAAAGGTAGTCTTCATCCGAACAATTGACTATCATGAATGGTTAGCAAACATTGTGGTCCTAGTTGTTTGAATCACCAATCATCATGAATCACATGACTGGTTTTGCCAAAGTGGTCGATAGAATGCGTATTGACAACTAGATGAAAGACTTTCATGGTTGGTCGACTTATGTTTCTTAAATTTTTTCATTGGTACTAGTTGGGAAGCTGAAAGTCTTACCCTTCCCCATCCCCAATTGCACGTGATTGCTTTCGGTGGTTTGGGATCAGCGTCGAGGCCTGCGCATCGGGCTGGCGCGGCCCGACTCCCGAAAATCGAGTTCAGGCCCGAGTCGAAACCCCACATCCAAGCTAGTGCCCAGTTTGGTTAAAACAAAATGAAAATTAATATAAAATAAAAAATTTTAAATATAAAATATATTTTTAATAATAAAATATATATCATTATTAAATACAAATTATATTAAAAAATCAATTGGGCCCGATGCACAAGCTTAGTCCTGTTGTGCTTTTCATTGGTACTAGAGATTAAGGCGGAATTTGGTTGACATCCTTCTCTAACCCATTTTTGTAAAAACTAGCTTTTAAGAAAACCAAGTTTTTTAATAAGTTTTAGAAACTTTGTTTTTATGTTTGGTGACACATCCAAAACTTGATTTTGAATAGCTTATGGGGGATCAGGATTCTCACACTCTTTTACAAACCCAGGTTTTCTTAAAAGTGTGTTTTCTTCAAACCAGTTTTGATGTTCTTTATAGTCCCTTTACCCATTTCAATCTCCACAGCCATCAAATGAGTCTTCTATAACGAAAACAGTTCCAACTTAATTATTCGGGTGTGAGATATTAAGTTTGGAGCACACATCGGACCTATCAAGTTATCATCTCATGGAGATGCAACATGGATGGTCAATGGATCGTGGATAACTCATCAGTGACCCATTTTGAAGACAGAATCTGCAGAAAGAAAAAAAAAAGAAAAAAGAAAACAGGCCATATGCATGAGTGCCACGAAGGCAAAACGTCAAGAACATGGGGAATGGGGACTAAAATATGGGCTGCTTGCAGCCCGTATATATCGCGTGTCCCATTTTTCCAGGAATGCCATGGCGGAACGTTCTGTCCTCGCTTATTCTCTCCAAGATAGCAGATAGTAGCTCCCAGCTCCGTGGGACCGTGGGTACCATTAGTACGCAACAAAATAAGAGAAGTAAATGTCAAAATTATATTAAATTTTGTAGAAAATGTGATATTGATAAATAAAATTTATATACGTCGATATGAGATGAAAAAAAAGTTATTTGTTTGTTCTCAGCTTAGCTCGGTAAAAAGTTTGTGCCTCTCTAAATCCTTTAATTTGGATATTTTTTAAAAATTCTTTATCATGTATACTTATATTGGATCTATTATGAAGCCTGACATTTAGAGAGCAATTTAATTCATTTGGAAACTTTTAATTTTTTTTGAAGCTGGTGAAAATTTTCCTTTAGGTAATTGGCGTTTAGAATTGTTTACAATAAAAATAGAAGTTTGGCATTAGCAAATTTAGATGCTTTAACAAATCTTAGATTTCAAACTTTTCCGGTTTTCATTTCCGCTACCTTTTTTTTCCATATAGCCTTTAATTTCCTTTAACGTTTTTCAGGTCATTTCATAGTAATTATTGTGTAATTTTGTCGTTATTTCTGGTTATTTTCATACTTTCCCTATATAATATTAAATTTACACCGTAGACGGTAGACAATTTATTTCCAACTCACATTTGGGTTTGCGTAACTGTTAAACATTTGCAATGAAGAAACATTTGAGTTAAATATATGCATATGAACTTTGGCGACATAAAAATTTTTCATTAGAGAGGACAAACAAAGTTTTAACAAGGGCTACAATATAACTTTTTAAGATTTTATATAACCTAATGATTTTTTTTGTTAAATTACATGTATTTTTTTTTTTTAAACTGTAGGGGACATCATGGCAACCCTGAATATGAACCTAGCCAAACCATATGATGGGAGTATCCAATGGCACATGCTCATGTAGGCTTTGCAGATTTACATACTAATCTTCATTGTAATTTAATTAGTAATTCATTTATTTATATATTGGTGCCCCTCAACTATTAACTTTTTAAAGGTTCTGTGCTTCAATCAGAAATTTCGACCACCACCTTTAGATGTAGTAGGGTTCGACTAAAGCCTTTCTTCCGAGAAGATGCTTTGAAGGGGAAGGCAAGCAACTGGCATAATCCTTTCGACCCCAACTTCTTCTCACACTGTGAGAAGCGGCCGAACACCAACACTGTAGACACTGAGGAAAGAACATTGGGCGTACTGTTCATAAACCAAACTCCAACTGTAGATTCACATTACAAATTACAATGAGAGAAGGAGACAAAATGATTGTGAAGAGAAGTCGCAGAGAAATAGGAATGGAAAGGAATGCAAAACGAAATACAAACAAACAAACAAACAAAAGGAGGCATCTTAAACGAAGGCAATACAGTATAAGTAAACTAAGTATGCAAGTTGAAACTGAAAAGAGAGAGAGAGGTGGCACAATGTAGCACCACATTTTAATGCCAATAACATTCAAGGGGAGCAGTGCTTCGTAAACATCACCGCAGCAAGCACTAAGCGTAGCCACACATGCCATATAGGCAGTAGGACCCCTTACGGCACTTGTTCCGCATCTCCCGCAGTTCTTTCTGTCGAACGCCAGATCACGCACCTCCCTTGCAGCACGTCTTCGTGAACCTGCACTCCTCCCACATTTGGCCGCAGTTGAAGGCGATCGGTCTTGATCCACGCACTTCTTGTGGCAGCAGTCAGGGCCAGGGCTTCCTTCAGTTGCAGATCTTCCGTTTTTTGTCGCACCTTTGCGGCTTCCAGGATTGGCCAGGTACCGGCGCAGTCCGAGCGACGGCAGGTCGCCAGAGTAAGGCTCCTCCTCGGCGGTGGGGTCCTCACTGCCGCCAACTACACCTTCCTCTGGTTCTCGTGTTCTTCGGTGCGGCTGGGAGTGTGTGATGCGACCACCAAATGAGAGCCCGATGACTGCTGCTGTTAGGAGTAACCGTGGTGCGGCCATGGTGGTGGCGGCGGAGCGGAGGTGGTGGTGGTCGTACGGCTAATGATGGAAGCAAGAGGTGGATTGAGAGGGAAAGAAATGAGATGATGTTGGTTTTATAGAGATTAGCCAGTACTGCTTGGGCTCTTAGTTGCCGGCATGACTGGGCTTGAGTTTGCCAGTCAGGCTTAGCTCATAGCGACTTGGTCTATGCAAGATAATTAATGATTGTTATAATGAAATAGACCGAGTCTAAATCGTCATGCGTAATCACACACTGAGTCCAACATTCACAATCAATGGAATGTGAAGTCACGTATGATTAGTTGTAAAAACAACGTATTAGTTTCAGTAAGTCATTATATAAAACCTACTTATTCAGCCTTCATGTTTACCAAACGTACTGGATTAATCACAATTAATTAACACAAATTCATTTAAAATATAAATGTAAATGACAATTAAAAAAATATTAGTAACGTAGAATGGATTTAATTAAAAATTTTTGTATTAAACCATTGTATTTGCAAATCCAGTAGCGTGTTCTAATATTTCTTTTAACAGAGAACCTATCAATTGAAACCATTGTATGTGGGCACTATAACTTTGTGTCCTAAGTGGTGGAGCATGGCATCATGTTTAAGAATGCATCAGTGACCGCTATGATCCTTATTTCTAGGCATTGGTTGTTAACTTCACCAATAAAGAACCACTACTGAAACAGCCTGTTTAACCATGGGCTTACTACAAGTAATATTGAGAGGAAGGTGGTTACAAGATAATTTTATTCCATAAAAATTACGAGCACACCCCAAAAGCCTAGTGAATTATGTTTTGCCACAAAAACACAAAAACAGATTATGTCTACATTCTAGGGAGAGAGAGAGAGAGAACAAAGTTACTGGAGAAAATTTACTCTACCTCTTCGTGTGGACATAATAATAAGTCAAGGTTTGTCCACACACAGAGCAAGGAAAAAAGAAAAAGGCATGGAAT
>NC_045144.1:16996215-16998715 GCF_008831285.2 Nymphaea colorata
TAAACCCTAAACCCTAAACCCTAAACCCTAAACCCTAAACCCTAAACCCTAAACCCTAAACCCTAAACCCTAAACCCTAAACCCTAAACCCTAAACCCTAAACCCTAAACCCTAAACCCTAAACCCTAAACCCTAAACCCTAAACCCTAAACCCTAAACCCTAAACCCTAAACCCTAAACCCTAAACCCTAAACCCTAAACCCTAAACCCTAAACCCTAAACCCTAAACCCTAAACCCTAAACCCTAAACCCTAAACCCTAAACCCTAAACCCTAAACCCTAAACCCTAAACCCTAAACCCTAAACCCTAAACCCTAAACCCTAAACCCTAAACCCTAAACCCTAAACCCTAAACCCTAAACCCTAAACCCTAAACCCTAAACCCTAAACCCTAAACCCTAAACCCTAAACCCTAAACCCTAAACCCTAAACCCTAAACCCTAAACCCTAAACCCTAAACCCTAAACCCTAAACCCTAAACCCTAAACCCTAAACCCTAAACCCTAAACCCTAAACCCTAAACCCTAAACCCTAAACCCTAAACCCTAAACCCTAAACCCTAAACCCTAAACCCTAAACCCTAAACCCTAAACCCTAAACCCTAAACCCTAAACCCTAAACCCTAAACCCTAAACCCTAAACCCTAAACCCTAAACCCTAAACCCTAAACCCTAAACCCTAAACCCTAAACCCTAAACCCTAAACCCTAAACCCTAAACCCTAAACCCTAAACCCTAAACCCTAAACCCTAAACCCTAAACCCTAAACCCTAAACCCTAAACCCTAAACCCTAAACCCTAAACCCTAAACCCTAAACCCTAAACCCTAAACCCTAAACCCTAAACCCTAAACCCTAAACCCTAAACCCTAAACCCTAAACCCTAAACCCTAAACCCTAAACCCTAAACCCTAAACCCTAAACCCTAAACCCTAAACCCTAAACCCTAAACCCTAAACCCTAAACCCTAAACCCTAAACCCTAAACCCTAAACCCTAAACCCTAAACCCTAAACCCTAAACCCTAAACCCTAAACCCTAAACCCTAAACCCTAAACCCTAAACCCTAAACCCTAAACCCTAAACCCTAAACCCTAAACCCTAAACCCTAAACCCTAAACCCTAAACCCTAAACCCTAAACCCTAAACCCTAAACCCTAAACCCTAAACCCTAAACCCTAAACCCTAAACCCTAAACCCTAAACCCTAAACCCTAAACCCTAAACCCTAAACCCTAAACCCTAAACCCTAAACCCTAAACCCTAAACCCTAAACCCTAAACCCTAAACCCTAAACCCTAAACCCTAAACCCTAAACCCTAAACCCTAAACCCTAAACCCTAAACCCTAAACCCTAAACCCTAAACCCTAAACCCTAAACCCTAAACCCTAAACCCTAAACCCTAAACCCTAAACCCTAAACCCTAAACCCTAAACCCTAAACCCTAAACCCTAAACCCTAAACCCTAAACCCTAAACCCTAAACCCTAAACCCTAAACCCTAAACCCTAAACCCTAAACCCTAAACCCTAAACCCTAAACCCTAAACCCTAAACCCTAAACCCTAAACCCTAAACCCTAAACCCTAAACCCTAAACCCTAAACCCTAAACCCTAAACCCTAAACCCTAAACCCTAAACCCTAAACCCTAAACCCTAAACCCTAAACCCTAAACCCTAAACCCTAAACCCTAAACCCTAAACCCTAAACCCTAAACCCTAAACCCTAAACCCTAAACCCTAAACCCTAAACCCTAAACCCTAAACCCTAAACCCTAAACCCTAAACCCTAAACCCTAAACCCTAAACCCTAAACCCTAAACCCTAAACCCTAAACCCTAAACCCTAAACCCTAAACCCTAAACCCTAAACCCTAAACCCTAAACCCTAAACCCTAAACCCTAAACCCTAAACCCTAAACCCTAAACCCTAAACCCTAAACCCTAAACCCTAAACCCTAAACCCTAAACCCTAAACCCTAAACCCTAAACCCTAAACCCTAAACCCTAAACCCTAAACCCTAAACCCTAAACCCTAAACCCTAAACCCTAAACCCTAAACCCTAAACCCTAAACCCTAAACCCTAAACCCTAAACCCTAAACCCTAAACCCTAAACCCTAAACCCTAAACCCTAAACCCTAAACCCTAAACCCTAAACCCTAAACCCTAAACCCTAAACCCTAAACCCTAAACCCTAAACCCTAAACCCTAAACCCTAAACCCTAAACCCTAAACCCTAAACCCTAAACCCTAAACCCTAAACCCTAAACCCTAAACCCTAAACCCTAAACCCTAAACCCTAAACCCTAAACCCTAAACCCTAAACCCTAAACCCTAAACCCTAAACCCTAAACCCTAAACCCTAAACCCTAAACCCTAAACCCTAAACCCTAAACCCTAAACCCTAAACCCTAAACCCTAAACCCTAAACCCTAAACCCTAAACCCTAAACCCTAAACCCTAAACCCTAAACCCTAAACCCTAAACCCTAAACCCTAAACCCT